>NC_136992.1:5610302-5662620 GCF_032717465.1 Coenobita brevimanus | reverse complement strand
CTAATCTTACTATCTATTCTTTCTATCTGTTCTTACTGTCTATTCGTATTGTCTATCTTTATTTACTACTACTTACTATCTGTTCTTAGTATCTCTTCTTACTATCTGTTTTTACTTGCTGTCTATTCTTTCTTACTATCTTCGTACTATCTATTCTTACTTTCTATTTTTACTGACTATTCTTATTTACCATTCTTACTTGCTGACTATTTATACTATTTTTACTATTCTTTACTTTTTATTGATTCTTGCTACCAATTCTTACTCTTTGTTCTTACTCAGCTTATGATAAATTTCAGAAATCAAGAAACAAGACAATACCTTTAATAACCCCCTGAGTCACAGAGATCTTTCCTGAGCTGAACAATATCGCATGGAGATAGAACGAAACAATAAGAAATACGTCACTAGTCTGAATGAGTTGTGCATTTTTTTTTTTACTCTATGGCCTGTTTCTTCTCTCTTTGGTTTTCTTTTATGCGTGAGTAAATGCCTGAGAGACTTGAAAACATCTTTGTAATTTGATAGTTTTATGTCGGAAAGGAGCAAAAAATCGTTCCCTCTAAAATTAGCTAACAAAAAAATAGAGCCTACATCAAAATCAGTCCATTTAGAGATGGCTGAACACACTGCGTTATCGAGACTGGAGATCATAGGCAGTGGAAGAGACAGAAGGACAAAAACAGTTCCTGAGTTAACCTTTTTATAATATCAAAAATTGGTTCAAACTGAGGGTGGTAGTGGTGATGGCTTTTTAACACTCCATATATAACACCGGAAATCGGGTGAGGATTAAGATGATTGTAGTGGTGGTGGTGGTGGTGGTCGTGATGGCGATGATAATGATGATGATGATGATGGTGATATAATTTTTAACCACCATATCATAGCTGTAGAGATCGGCTTATGATTGTGAGTGAAAATGATAACAACGATGATAGTGACATTCGTTTTGATGGTGATGAAGAAGATGATGATGATGATGGTACCTTTTATGCAATTTAGACCATTTTACTTATATTATTGCTAAGAGGATGATAATTATACTACCCACCTTACAATGGTAGAAAGAGGTTTAAGACGACGACGAGGACGATGATGATGATGATGATGATGATGATGTTATTTGTGCCAACTCATTTGTAACAGTATGAAGATGATGATGATGATGATGATGTTGATGATGATACACCACCTCATTAATAATTGCAAAAATATGATGGTGATGATGATGATGATGATGATGATGATGATGATGGTGATGATGATGATGATGATGATGGCGATAATGCTGTTATTATTGCTGATGATGATGATGATGTTAACACCTGCGACTCCCTACGTCAAAATCTTGGCTGTCCCATCTGTGCCAAGTCTCTTTTGTAGTGTGCATCTGTCTTAAAGTGTGTTGCCTTTGTATTTCACGAGCATGTGAATTTGATTAATACATTGTTTTACAGTATTGGAGTAGTACTTGTCAATCTGTCTACCGATCTATCTATCTATCTATCTGACTACCTGTCTGTCTGTCTGTTCATTTCTCAGTCAGTCAGTCTATCTACCTACCTACTTATATCTCTATCCGTTCGTCTAACTGTCTATTTATCTATCTGTTTCCCAAGTTTTCTCTCTAGCTACTATCTTCTTAATCTCTCCCAGCATACAGTCATATATAAATTTAATTCCCAAAAATATTATTCTCAGAGCTCTTTCCGAAGGTCAATTGTATTTGTTCGGGCGAGCGAGCGAAACGAGCAAAGGAACACCGCTTACACTGGCCAGCAGGTGGGTGAGTGGGAGAGTAAACTGGGGCAGCCTCTGATTGTGCAATAACGAAATACTGAAGTTGCAGATATGAATTATACCTTCTTGCAGCCCTGATGAAAATTTAGTATGGCCTAGATGCTCTCTCTCTCTCTCTCTCTCTCTCTCTCTCTCTCTCTCTCTCTCTCTCTCATTTTCTCCTCTTTTCCTTCCTTTAGTTTCCCCTTTCACTCCCCTGTCTTCCTCTCTCCTTTCCTCCCTTTCCCCCTCGCTACCATATATCTTACCCTTTGCAGCTCTTATTTTCCTCTCTCCCTTCTAACTCCCCTCCCTCACCTCTCCTTCACTCTGTCTTCTCCCCCTCCTTCTCCTCTCCTTCAGTCTTTCTTCTCCCCCTCCTTCTCCTCTCCCTTCACTCTTCCTTCTCTCTCCCACCTTCGTTCCCCTATCTCCCTCCTCCTCCTATCTCTACTTATCCTTAGCTCTTGCTTTCGTCTTACTTCCCATCTTTCGGCCCCTCTTCTCCCTTTTCTCCCTCCCCTTTCCCCCACTTCCTTCTCCTTTCCCCACTCCCTCTTCTTTGTTTCTTTCGTTACCCCTCCTTCAATCCTACCTCCCCCTTCCTTCCCTCTACTCTACCTTCCCTCTCCTTCACCATCTCCTTCTCCTGCGGACCTCCTCCCTCCTTCTCCTCTCCCTATCTTCCTCTTTCTTCTCCTCCATCACCTTACCCCCTGGTCTCTACCCTACTCTCCCTCTCATTTCCTCCTACCTTGGCCACTTCTTCCTCTCTTCTCCCCATCTTCCTCTTTCATCCCTTCCCTCACCCCATCCACTGTCTACCCTTTGTTTGTTCCTTTCCTAATCCCATCCCCTGTCTCTTCTTACTTTCCCCCCTTCTCTAACAACACCCCTGTCTTTCCTTTCTTTGCGCCCATCCCTCATCCTATCCCTTGTCTCTCCTTTCTTCTTTTCTTCCCTCACCCACTCCCTGCTCTCTTCCTGGTTTCCTCCCTTCCTTCATCTCACACCCTCGTTTCTCCCTGTGTTCCTCCCTCTTCCTCATTCACCCTCTCCTCCACTTCTCATGTCCTCCGATATTTCCTCGCCAATCAGTTTCACCCAAGGGACCCTTCACTTTGGCTGCGATCGAAACCACTTTGCTTTGGCCCTACCTCACTTAAACAAAGATATATGAATAGACAGAGGTAGATACAGATACAGAGAACAGACAGACAGACAGACAGATAAGTAGATATGTTAGACAGGAAGACTGATAAACAGACCCTTCGACTTACCTCATTCAGTATATAGATAATTAGACTGATAGACAGATAAAGGTATAGATAGATAGATATATAAATACACAGATAGATAGGTAAATAAATAGTCCGATGACCTCCTTTCTACTCTATTGCTTCCACCAGACGATTGCTCAGTTTGGGGAGACGTCTTGTAGTGAAGGGTTAAGTGAAGGCTAAATCTAACCTCTGCAGTTCGAAGAGTATAGGCTACTAGAAGTTAAATATATCGCCGGAAGACAAAGAATTAAGTGAAAGCAAGAGAAGACAAAACTACGTTAAAACAAGAATAATGTAAAAGCAAGAATTAAATAGATAACTGGGTAAAAACAAAAGTTAAGTACAAGGATGAATCAAGTAAAAGCAAGAATTAAATAAGAATTATGTATTAAGAAAAATTAAATGAAAAAAAAAAAGTGAAAAGGGACGTTCCGTGATTTAAGGGGTTAAGAACTTACACTCAGAACAAAGTGGCCTCATATCATTCTCCCTGATGGTGCCGTGATGTATCATCGATCAAAAAGTATCGGCACCTTTTCATCGTGAGACATTATGGTACACGGACGATGATTTACGGAAAATGGCACGGTAATGTCGCTTAGTATCCTTCATTTGTGTTATTATGTTTTACAGATATATTGCTGGATTCGTCATAGTAACATTGTACTACATGACAACTCAACCATTTTCGTGAATTAAACAGGCATGCCAACACTACCGACTGAACCAGAGACGAAGCATTTCACATCTTATCCGACCCCAGGGTGCCGATACTTATTTTATCGGGGGACACCCACAATGACTGGGATTTATGGAGTGGAGAGGGATAATGGATTGGTTTGGCAGGGCGGATTTTTTTTTTTTTTAACCATGGAAAAAGGAACCAAGGGCCAGGGACCTGCAAATTGATCCCTCCAAGAAAATACCAAACGAGATAACAGAGAGCCAAATTCAAAATCGGCGGAATGGGGTAATTGAGGGGTTTGGCGGCGTGGAATGGGGTAATGGTGGGTAGCATGCAGGAAAATCAAAATTTGTAAAATGCAAAATAAATCGCTGAGGAAAAGGTGCTGCGAAGTCACTGATGCCATCTCGAAAAAACACTCCTTTGTGGCACATCACCCCTTCACACCGAGGATTATTCTTCTTTTTTTTTTTTTTCTTGCTATTTACTGACGATTTTCTTCCACACCTTTTGACAGAATTTGAATTAGAAAAGTTACATACAGCATTCATTATCTCGTCACTACTATCCTATTTTTACTCTAACGACCGCTCAATTGCCATATCTCCAACGTGAATGCTGAGCTGAAACGGAGATTAACGCTATAATATAATGATAGTCACAAAGAAGTGTTATAGAAAGGATGTACTACTGTAGTATTATCTTTTTTTCGTCTCTGGCCCACGTGAAGGAAGCTGTAAAAGGACGAAAATCTGGGCCAAGTTAAAGTAAAAAGAGTATAGAGGTTTGTAATAAGCTGAATAAAATCGTCCTGAGGTAATGCGAATGCAGTAAAAATATACCATTTGGTGACGTTACATTCAGCCTTCATTATCCTGTTCACAATACTCTGTTCACTTCAGCTTGGCCTAAAATTGCCATGTCTCCATCTTGAATGCTTAGTTATTTAATATTTTTACACGAGAGTATGGTGCTAGTCAGGAAGAAGTGCATTGGATAAGAAGTAGAGCCGCAATATTGCCTTATTCCGCCACTGCACTACGTGAAGTAAAAGCAAAAGGATGAAAATTTGAGCCAAGTGAGAGCAAAAATAGTACAGAATATTGTCCTACGCTGAATAAAATCGTCTGGGAGAAGCAGGAATAAAATAGTAATACGTCACTGGACTGAGGGGATTAATTAGTCAAGGGTACTTATAATAAAATGGCAATAGTTATCAGATTATCAGTTCATTATTCCTTGTGACATGAAACCATAATACAATTAGGTTCATAAATAGCACTGCACTAAAAACTCAGCTGGGAGTATCTTATGTGTTGTGGGGACACTTTAGTCTGCTGGTGTGGGCGTGAGTGTGTGGCAGTGGCTGTGGGAAATGAAGTAAGAATGCAGGATGGACATCGACAACGTTGACTGAGCCGTCCTCGCAACACACAAGAAATCGCCCCGTGGAGTGTTATAGGAGTGTTATATATGACCCAGCGCATCAACGTTATATCAGAAAACTATCAAAGCTGTACAGAATATACTCAAACATCCTAAAAATATATTGTCTACGTATCTGTCTGTCCATAGCCAGACGCCTTAATCCCTTAAGTGGTGGCCACAAGCAAATAGCCACCATGTCGCCGTGTCCCTTGTCATTTCTCTGCCCCCACTAACTTAAATATATTGTCGCATTAAAATATACTGTCAGGACAATTAAACACAAGATACCAACAGTCTCACGTAGTTGTTTAATGGAGTCCAGTTGGTTACGTAGCAACTTATACGTGACTTGGTGCAGTTACGAAAAAAATTAATAAGAGTGTCAAATTATCTTTACTAAGGGGATTATGATAGTTATTTCGATCGTACCTGACAGAGATTTGCGTCCTCCTTTAGCCAGTTACTTGTTATCTAATGGTAGAATAAGTTAATGCTACAACCATTTTTTTACGTCATTTCTTCAGCATTTCTTCATAGGTAGTGACATATTTTACTGCCCATCTCCTGTATCAGCTCAGCATTCCATATGGAGAGGGGGCAATTACCCGCCAGGTGAGACTACATCAACTATAGTAACCAGCAAGTATAACAAGGTATCTTTATACACAAACGTCCATGTACCATCATTCAGGGACTTCGAACGTGTAATGTCCTGAAATTTTACCAGCAATATAAACTTCAAGCAAATTAGTCAGGGTGCTAGTTAAAAGACACACACACACACACACACACACACACACACACACACACACACACACACACACACACACACACACACACACGTTTAACCTAAAATCGAGAAGTGGGATGTAGACTCCAAAATTTTGACAATGATTTTTTAAGTGCTTGACAATGATGGAACGTATCTGGCCTTCCTATTTGGTTGCTGACTGCACTTTGTATTATGGGATGCAGGGTAACCCTGCATACGAGTAATAACCACAGGCGTTCCATAAACAACCGTCAAAAATTAGGGGTTTGCATTCCACCTTGCGATTTAAGGTTTAAGCACACGACCTTTTGTATCAGTTACGTACGGCATAATTTGAGACCAATATACAGTAACCTATTGTCTTTGGAGGTCAGTTTTCTGCACGACGACATTTCACTTTCGAGAAGGCTCTTACTAATTTGCTACAACTTCGAATATCTCTTACACATACCCACTTTGTATTCAATGGTCAAAATTTTTTGTAAAATTTTTAAAGATATGTTGTTTAGTTATTATGAAGTCCGTGTACAGACAGTTATATAGATTCCTTGTTATATGCCACCTTGTTACAGTTAATCTTTAGGTATTTGGTCATCAAATCGTCGTGGGAGAATAAAAAGTCGCCTGAGAAGAGTTCAAGAGGAGATACTGTTCAAATATTTAACTCTAATAAATAAAACTCTTCGAATGACCTCTCATTTGTTTGTATATTATGTAACTGACCCTGAGCATAGACTAGAGAAGATCTGTTCCCTGAGGACCAGTATTATTTGGTCTTTGAAAATACTGCAATTCTACTCACTCGATAATCACATGACGTTCTGACGATACCTTACTTAGCTTTTGGTTTATATTTAAATTAAAGTTCACACAGCTTTTGGTGTTATAGATATTTAAGTGTTAAAGATGATCATTGCAAATGTGTTTTTAATTATACTTATATTGTTACTCGTTGTTTCCTCTAATTCTTGAAATATAATTAAAGATTTTATGTAAACACAATCCTTATTTTCTCTTATTCTATGTTGAAAGCAGTAGAAAATTCAGAGTTCTGTTTTTTTCCAACCTTGTATTTTATTATTAGGTAAAAAACTGAGGCCTTATTTTTATCACTGTCTAAAGTTATGAAAATATGGCCGGATTATTGAGAATATGTATCATTAGTGCCAACCACAAAATAAGTCGACAATTCTGACCGAAATTTACAGATTTTTTTTTTTTTTTTTTTTTTTAGCAAAGAACAAGGAAAAGAATGCACAAAATTTACCCACGTCTTTCCTGCAAACACAGATCTTAGTTACAGCAGAGAACTCAAGCTCTTTCGTAGGTTTCGGCCCAGAGCACAGACGAGTCGAGGAGAAAAACAAGAGTTAGTTTTATGTCTCTCAATTGCACTACAACCATATATATATATTTTTTTTCAAGTTACAGTCTTCCTTTTGATGAGGGACAGCAACTGTCGGATTTATATCAAGGTATCAGTTCTGCTGTTGCAGGCACGGATTTTAAAGAGGGGGGGAGCTGCCTTCTAGGGAGTACCCCACCCTGTTTTCGGTAGACCAGTGGTTACTTACCCCCTCAAAAAAAAAAAAAAAAAAAAATAAAAAAAAAAAGTTATTTTACCAAATTTCATGCAGTGACTATATGTTTTCACCTATATTTACCTATATTATTGTACTACATTTATTGAAACAGGTAAAATATAAGTGATTTTTTTTTCTTATCATTTAGGTGCACTAAGTAGTAAGTGTTAGGAATCACCCGCACTTTTTTCATGATGCTGGATCCTGCCCTATGCTGGGTGAATGGGGACAAGCAAGAAGTAAACTTTCATAATGTGACTGGCCCAGGAATCGAACTAAGGATCTTTTAGTTGTGAACTCAATGGGCTAACCAATTCAATGGGCTAACCAATACAGTACCTGCTCGTACAGGAAGGGTAGCGTTAGATGGTTCTTTGTGTCACTAGTTATTCATATAGCCATGTACTGTCCATTAGTTTGTCAAATATTCCATCACATCTACTTCTGACCACCCTTGGATTGAGAATATTCTAAAGCTGAATAAGACGATGTGTTTCTCTGTTTACAGATGACTCTGTAACATAATTCGTCATGGAGGAATGTCACGGACATGTGCTAAGTGTGAAACAGAAAAGTGGAGTAATTATCTATAATGTCCCTAACTGTACTACTTTTGACAGACGAATCAGTCAGCCCAATCTGCTAGCTAGAGTTGATGGGAGATACACTCGACAACACTTCATGGAGGTCAAGTGTCTCTCTGCATTACGAGTTACTCCCACAGCCATGTACCAATTGGGGCAGGCGAACCAGTCAGTCCACTCGAGTGTCTTCTTGCCATTGTCGGTAACGCCTTGCCAGGGACCCACGACGCGAGTCATATCTTCACAGTCACTCGAGCTTACCACCCAGTTCGTCACCAAGCTGCAGACAGCGAACATGTACAGTGAGGATTCCCACTTTCCATCTTCGCTTTTGTATTCACCTTCTTCAAACGTGTTATACCCTTTGATGTTCGTAATAACCCTGTTCTGGCTGCATGCTGAACTGTTCCCAGGATTCATGGACTCTTCCACATCGGTACTGAGGTTGATAAGGAATTGTGGTTCCGTTAGTTATACATTATTTGAAGGCTTCGTGCATACTAGCCAGTCTATGTTTCCCAGTTTGGGTTCCTCGATAGCTAAAGCCAAAGCAGTAACCCCAAAATTGTCAGAGCACTTTTTTTCACCTCTGACCTCTGAGTCATTAACCCACGTGATGGTATTGCTGGTAGAGGCTGATGTACTACTTGCTGTAGAGAGCGTTGGTGTTGTACCTCTTGACGGATGAATGTTAGGTGTCGATGAAGGAGCTGGTGGGATGGTGGTAGTTGTTGGCGAGAATGCTGGTATTCTTGGCAAAGGAGACCCTGGCGTAGATGGGGTTGTTGATGGCGTAGTTGTTGCTGAACCAGTTGTTGTTGATGCAGCAATAGCTGGTGTTGATGGAGATGTTGATGCAGTAGTTATTGTTATGGAAACAGTTGGTGAGAAAGTTGTTGATGAAGCGGAGGTTGATGCTGATGATGATGATGGAATATATCTTGTAGTTACTGGAGGAACATCTGTTCTTGTCGCTGACTGTGGCATGAGCGATTCTGTTAGAAAGAATAAATCATTAAGGTTAATGTAACATGGAGGATTGTGAGACTATGACTTGTCATTTTTTGTTATGGAAGGAAAACAATAACTATGCTATGAGGCTCCTGAGAATCTTGACTGACATATTTGAAAATGAGTCTTCATTCTTACAGTCATACAAAGAACAGACCACTTCATTAAACCACTTCATCACCAGGCAAAATGTGTGAATACTGAAAAGGAAAGAGTAGCCAAAAAGGTAGTCATTTATTACTACATGCTTGCTAAATGATGCTTCAGTATAGCACTGTAGCTCTCAGCTTCGCTAGTGAACAGTTTGCTTCTGTAAATAAGGTTGAATTCAATGACAAATCAGTTTAAACAAAAAGTTAAGGCCCTGATAGTGAGTATTACTGAGAATGCCTGAATATGGGCAGCTTTATAGGTCACAGTAAATCAACATTGTAACATGAGAAGACAGCAGCACTGGTACAAGATTTGGCTTGCACGTGAGCCTTTTAGCTTCATGCCAATGAATGTACATAATCAGGCACTGAGGAAGTGATTTCACGTCTCTCTAGCAAGCTCTGCTATTGATATATAGTTAGTGCATTACTGTAACGATTTATATGAGATCCTTTAACTAGTTGTGTGAATGCAGCCACTCTTCATGTTATCAGACTTTTATTTTTTAATCGCTAGACTAACATAATATTACTAATAAGTCCGTGTCACCATTGTCAGTAAGATCTAACAGTACTGAGTAGTAAATTGCATTGTTTTCACTTGCACTTAAAATCTTATTGAGTTGAGATTATTACTGTTAATTTGTATGTATAGTTAGGGTTTATTAATTTTTTTTTTTTTCATTATTATTTTAGTGAAATTTTAGTGTTCATTGTTTAGCTCATATTCATAGTTTGACACCAATCTTCCCAAACACTAAGCTACTTTAATGTGTTTCTGTAGAAGAGTACTAAATTTTTCCATTACTTTATATTTTAACCTCTTCCCGTCCCCTCATTCGCCATTCCCCATCAACATTCTGTGACAGGGATGTTTCTCTACTGGGCTGAAGTGAATCCTGCAGAGGTGGACTTGCATAGCACATAACTAATGCCCTGCCCAGACTGTCTTGGCTCAGTTTTGTTCCTGAGACCTGCCTCAAACAACTACAATGTTTTTCATTTGTACAATACAGTATCTTGTTATTACAAAGACCCTCTGATGTACCCATCTCCCCCTGACTGATTGGCCGAGGTGGTAAAATCTCTCTCTCTCTCTCTCTCTCTCTCTCTCTCTCTCTCTCTCTCTCACACACACACACACACACACACACACACACACACACACATTCCATTCCTGAAATCCGGTTTTCGCCAGTGTTCATCTTAGTCTTCACACCGGGTTGCAGATAGTAACCGTGACTGTATCCGGTGGCAGCGGTGGGATCCATCACCAGGTCGGACCTCTGTGGAAAGGAGTCATCCAGGCCACACACCATCTGCCCACTGCTGATGAACGCACTCCATGCCACGCACCCGACCAAGGTAAAGCACCGTGCCTGACACATACCTTAAACACACACCAAAGTATCATTATCACCTTCATTGTCTTTCACCCCCACCATCTTTATTATTTTACTATCAGCATGAGTAACAGTACCAGCATAAATTTCACTGTCATCATTACTCTCGTTATTGCCATTGTCATCAAAATAAGGTAGAATAAACCGAAACATATTGGAGCTGGACAGCCTTCTAGGGCGTTGTAAGAAAAGCATAACATCAAGGTAAAAATAGGCCATGTTTAACGATATGTGAAGGATAATGCAGGTCAGATACATAGGATGGGGCAAAACAGCAGAATTATGTAACTGATTACAAAAAAAGTGCATCTGGAATAAATTCTAAACCCATAAGTACCTCCACCTACGAAGTTGGAGGAGATTATGCATTCACCTATGTTTGTTTGCATGTTTTTCCAAGCGATATATCCAAAAGTTCCAAGTGAATTTTGGTGAAATTCAGTGGAAGAGAGGGCCATGGGCCAAGAAGGAATGAACTAAATTTGGGGGCGGATCCGAATCCTATGTATTCCACCGAATCCGGATCCTGTTTAATGGCAATGGCATTGGCGGAGGTATGCACTCTCTGAATGCATTCTAGATTATTATGTACTGAAGACGCAATCTAAAAACAACTGAATAAAATGCCCGCTCCGTCACGAGTCAATGGAAGTTTGAGAAACTATCCACGCCCTATTTTTTTTTTTTTTTTCATTAATTGCTCCTGTTTGCTGTACAGGAATCCGAAACTTAAACATTGTAAATATTATACACTTCAATATCCTTACTTTAAAATACTTCTAATCACTATTTTCTCCCAATCCTTTTCCCATGATAATAAACTGAATGGGGAGGATGTACTGTCGTCATCAAAAGTCTTGTCATCATCTCAAAGCTTTCTCTCTCTCTCTCTCTCTCTCTCTCTCTCTCTCTCTCTCTCTCTCTCTCTCTCTCTCAAGGGATTTAGAAATTAACTGTGTGTAATGCTAATTAATCAACATTCATATCTTTTTTGGTCACGGGTCATTGTCATCAGGGTCAGTTACTATGGATTCAAAAGACTAATTTTCAAAGTTCATAGAGATAAAAGCTGGACAGGAGACAGGACTTTTGATGCTGATTGTACAGTACTTAAAAGTAAAAGAAAATGCGCAAATTGGAGATTCAGTTATCGGAGTATCAAGTGAAATGTGCAAGATATCCATCCAGAGCACTGTCTCTACTCATATCTTGCTTACGAGATGCAGCGGTGTAAACTGTTCTAAGAAGTTTCAGTCATTCTGAAGGTTGAGAGTACTTGAAAGGTACTTGAATGTAATGAAAAGTGCACCATCATACTGAAGAATTAAATCTTATAGCCGAATATTTACTTCTCACTTACAGCGAGATGCAACGGGAGCAACCATTAAAGAAGGTTCGTACATCCTGAAGCCCGGCAGTATGTAATCCGCTTCCAGTCCTTCGTGGGCTATTGCAGACGGCCACAGTAACGCCCAAACGCCCATACCAGTCCACACCGCCCACATTCTGCCTCTCATCACATTCATCTTCGCCTGTCCCACCTGCAAACAAGACACTGCGCTGTATCATCGTTGGTGTTCGAGATTTCTTTCTTTCTTTTTTTTTCACCTCGTTTTTAGTAATTTATTTCTCCGTATGAACTGTTAAAATTTTCTTCATCAGCAGCTTGATCATACCAGCACACACTGCCCACACCCTTACTCTCACCGCCCTCACCTGCCTCCTGTAAGCAAGACACTGGGGCTTTTAATGGTGCACGAACGGAAGCTGTGAAGTTTGCCGTGCCATAATAATGCAATGATAACCTAATAAAAATATATTCTGGGTGATTAATTGAACAGCTTATGTGGTGTGAAGTGGAATTCAGAGGAACATGAGCAAAAGATGAAAAAAAAAGTAACCATATAGTCAAAGAGAAACAATATAACTGGAAAACTGAAAAACAATGTGCAGAGGAATTAGTCAGTGAAATGGAAGCATAACATTTCGGAAGTCATACATGGAGCACATACAACCAGTAATAAGTGATGATAAAATGCTGTGTGGTACTGGAAAGGTATCAACTGGCGAGAGAGAAATAGCATGGTCAGTTCCAGAAGCCGAACAAGAAAAAAAAAATGTAAGGGAAGAAATGGAAGGAGTGGACGCAAGACAGGAAATAGAATGAAAGAAGGAATAGCTGAAAGCAAGAAAATTGATGGCATTAGGAATGAAAAGGAAAAAGATGAGGAATGTTGTGGAAAATCAAGGCATATTTCTCTGGAAATGGGAAAATGTACTGAGAAGAGAGGTGCAGGTTTTATACGGGAAAATGTAGCAGAAGTAAAAGGAAGAATGAAAGAATACAACTAAATCGAAGCGAGATAAAATAAATAAATGGGCAACAATATAAATCCAGTGCGATGAACTGAAATGACGAAAAAAGGGTAGTAACAAAAATGGCTGAGGTGAATGGTATACAAAGGACTGAGGTGCTCGATAATGTGGAGGTCAAACTAGTGAAGAATGCTGCTAAAAGTTTGAGTGGTCAGTTAGCAGTTGTTAATATAAGTTAAACTTGAAAATGATACAATGTAGTGGGGAAAGCGTAGTGAGCTATTAATGGGAATTATACCAAAATGGCCAGGTTAGTGGAACTGTATCAATGGTACAAAAAAAAAAAAAAAATAGGCTGCAAAAGATAACCTTGGAATAAGGCTAATGAGTGCTGTGATTTCGCTAAATGGAAGAACAAGGACAGAAAAGGTAAGACAGGTGTCATGTCAAATAAGTAATAAACAAGGTAGATACCGAAGAAGTTTTTTAATGAGATATTTGAAGGAAGACAGTGAAAAAAAAAAATGAAAAAATATATAATTTTTTTGGTATTAGAGGTTAACTACTAAATGCTGCGAAGGGTTTTTATATTGGGACTGACGCATGTGTATGAGCAGATGGATGTTTAAATTTGTGGCTCAGTATTAGTACTGGAGTTTCTATCTATTATCTGTCTATCTATCCGTCTATATCTATATCTGTCTATATAGATTGGTAGACAGGGGGATATGAGAGGAGAATAAATTTATCCCATATCTGATGTGTGCAAATGATGCTGCGTTGCTTATTAAATGTGAGTGAAATCTTTGTTAACTGTTCCGAGTTTTGTGAATGTTTGTGAGTAGCAAGGCCTGAATGTTAATATGAATGTAAAAGTAAAATAATGGCGGGTTAGTGAGAAGGTGACTCAGATTAAGATGCTTTAGTGAGTGAAGATAAATTCAAATTGATGGAAAAGTTCTACAGTAGTATATAAGTATGTATATGAAAATAACCAAGGAGGTAAAGTGACTGGTGCTATAAAAGCCTTGATATGAAACAGATCTGAGAACGAAGGGCACCAGAGAGGGGTATGTTTGTGTGTGGCTGTGTTAATTCTTATTTTCTTACCGTAATGAACCAAAGTACATTATATTCATTACTCTCAACTGCTTTATAAGTGTTCTGTCTTTGTACGAGTACACTACTTTAGGTAAAATTTTGTGATAATATCGTTATTATAATCAGTCCTATCATTTTCTAAATCAGGCCAAGGATTGGTACATACAGAGGGTGTCAAAATACACACACACACACACACACACACACACACACACACACACACACACACACACAGTAGATAAAAAGATAGAAAGATAGATAGAATAGATAGATAGGTAAATATACATATAAATAAAAAGATAGATAGATATACATTAGAACTCTCGTTGTGGGAAGCCTCCACACATACAGCTCTGCTCGTCAAGATGGAGTCAAAGGCGTTTAGTCTCAGTAACTCTCCACTTCTTACTGGCTTAACCTTTACCTCTTCGCAGCACTGTTGCATTTTTATCTCTTTTCTATCGCTACTTCAATGGTCACTGCTCTTCTGAACTGCCTTCTTGCATCCCACTACTACTCTGGCGGCTGCGTACCACCCGTCTAGTAACAAACTCTCACCCCTTTTCCGTCCAACTCTCTAATGCAATAGTTAACCGTTACTCCCAGTCCATTCTGTATTCAACAGGTCAGCTCTGGAACTGCCTTCCTCTGTCTGTATTTCCTACTGCCTATGATCTTCAGTCTTCCATATGCAGTATGTCCAAGCATCTCGAAATGAACGGATCTTGAATTTGGCTGTCTGTTATTTCCTTTTTTTTTTTTTTTTTTTTTTGGGGGGGGGAACAATTTGCGGATTCATGCCTTTGGTTCCTTCTTCCATTCAAAAAAAAAAAAAATGTTTATAACTGTGGTGATGAGATGTACAATATTGCTATGTGGTAAACCATTAACACAGGAATGTGAAGTCAGTTTGTATACCTGTTAGCCATTTCCTCTCTAGATGTTAGTATACAAATGATAGTATAAATAATAAATTATTATTATTATTATTATTATTATTATTATTACTATTATTATTATGTGAAATACGTTTGATACTTTCTGGTCACACACTCTCTTTATATTACTTGTGTGAAAAAGATGAGAAATAAATATTGAGAAGAACCTTCGTTAGTCCTTGAAAATATTCATGGGACATAATCTCAGCATGTGCTGCGATCGCACCCAATAGAAAGCAAAATATAGATTAAAACACTGGTGTTAGTAGCACTCATCACAATTACTGTTGCATGTTTTGTAAGAAATGTCAGCAGTAATGTTACTAGTACGGTGACCGAGATCTAAGTGATACTGAGGGATAAAGTTTCACTAAAAGGAATGTTAATGAGGTCACTCACTTGATTAATCTCGCTAAAGTGGAGTGTTGCCTCTCAGTACAAGCTTTTCCTCAGTAGGTGTGCTTGCAATAATTACCTGTATTACTATTAAATCCAGTAATCTTACTGTAAAGATTTTGCTCTGTTTCGCGGTAGAAATATGTAAAAATACGACCAACAAAATGGTAATTTATTACTGCTGTTCAGTGTGTTTTGATGGAGTTTAATGACATATGACTTCACTTTGTGTTGTTCCTGCATTACCTTCATAAAGACGAAAATGGTTTTATTTTCACTAAAACGACGCCATTCAGATGCATCAATATAAAAAGCTGCAGCAGTTTCTTAAAGTAAAACGATACCATTATGATGCACGAATATAGATACTTGTGGCCATATCTGAAATAATCAACAACACAGTTAAGATTCATGAATATATAAAGTTACTGCATTATCTGAATGTAAAGCGACACCATTAGGATGAATGAATGCAGATAGTTGTTGTAATGTTCGAAAATAAATCGACAACATTAATGAGGAAAAATATAGGTAGTTGTCGCAATATCTGAAAATAAAGCGGCACCATTAATATTCATGAATACAGTATATAAAGTTGCAGTAATGCTTGAATCTTAATAACGTGAAGCCAGGAAAGTGAACAGATTTCACCAATAACCTGTATTTTACTCGTGTAAATTGTGCTCCAGTTAAATGGTTAGGGGTGGCGTGGATATATAGCGTTATTACAGTGAAGCATTCAAGCCAGTATTGCTCAGGCTTGGAAAGATTTCTATGGCTTCTTTCGCTGTAGGTTTAAAGAGGTGTACCTCATTACGCGAGGTTTCATAAATTTCTCTCCCTACTATTCATGTACAACCCTGAAGAGTAACTTCTATATATTTCTGAGCCTCCAAATTTCAAAGTAATGGAGCGAGACTAAAAACCATTTGATTATTGCTAATTCGTTGAGTGAGATGTAAATTAGGTTTTGACAATCTGAAAAGATAAAAAAAAGAAGTGAGATATTAACCTGCTTTATTGCTGCTGATTAGTTTGGTATCGTATATATAGGTTTTGATATGGTTTTATGCAGAGGAAAGGAATAAATTACGGCAATGCACTGAGCCATTTCACACTTACATGCCAGCGAGGTATAGAAAGCCATTTCAGATTTGCAGTATAGGGAGGTACACTAAACCATTTTATATTTGCCAGTTAGTGGAGCATGACCTAATTTAGCTTTTAAGATGGTTTTGGAAAGGCATATGGAACTAGTGAAAAGAGGGTCCGTAATGTCTATAGTCAGATGTCTTTATCCCTCATGCCCTATAGTAAATCGCCTCCTTGCCAATTTGTCCTCCGCTATCAAACTGCCGTCCCTCCAACTCACACCACCCTTATTCATATATGTCACGAGTCGGCTCGTGGCATTAAATTTAGTGGAAACCGCAAACTCTAGTTCCCAGTGTTTATTGTTCAGTTAACCGCTCACCCGGTCGGGAGTGTTTCCAAAACAATTTTTCAATGCCATAAATGATCGTCTTTGTGCAAGACATTAGCGCTTCCACTGAGCGATTTGTTGTGGGCGTGTTTCGCTCATTCTAGCCGTTGGTAATGCGGCCACAACACTTCCCTGTTTCCCACGATTAAGTCAGTCGAGGTTTGAGCACCACGAAAGCAGGTTGGGCCTGAGCGTGTAGTGCCGCCGTTCCTGAAATTCCACATAGTGTGATAGGCGAGAGACTTAGCGAGTGCAGTGTCCTTCAAGTAACGACGCCCAGTCATCCGCTTAGTCCACTCTTTGACCAGTATTTCTTTTCGTTTTTTTTTCCTAGGTTTAAGAGTTTAGCTTTTGAGTGAGCGAGTGAGTGCGATCTCTTTATTTGAATTCACTTTTAAATGTAACGTAAATTTATTCCTTTGTAATCAATAAATTTAACAGTTCTTTTTCATTGAGCTTAATGTAATGTAAACTCGTGTTTCATTTCTCCATATAAATCTTATTCTAGTTATAGCTCCTAGCTTGCATAAACGCTTTGCTATTCATAACTGGTACTTAGGATATTCTTTTGTTTAAGCTTAAATCCGTTGTGCCATCTAGGAGTTAATGCATCAGCAAGAACCCGTTATCATTAATAGCATCAATTATTGATTGTCAAGGGTGGAGTCACTTTCTCCAGAGGCCAACAGTACTAATAAACAGCATTTGTGAGTAATTAGTCTCTGCTGTGTACTGTTGAGTAAGTTTATAAATTCTCGTTCTTAGAGAATCGGCGAAGCAAGCCAGATAAAGTAATCATTGCTTGATTTTTAGCAAGACAATTCATTGTCCCTGCTATCAGGATTACTGAACATTATCCTTTAATAGTGCATTTATCTTAAAAACCCCGTGACAATATATAATACCTTTCCAACCTATCCATCCCACCCATCATTCGTCTCCGCCTTCCTCTCCCCTCCTCTATCTCACTTACGCTCGTCAATATTCTAACTGTTCATTATATTACTGATTAGTTTAGCCTCAGTGGTATAGTGGCAGAGTTCTGGTGGGAGGGAGCCATGAACTAACGCGTCACGACTTGAATCTAAGAGATGTTTGATGTTTGTTCTGTCTCTGAAACGCTACAAAGGATGTATACTGGTCTTCTAAGGCTGAAATGACCTGGACTGCAATGGTTAATTTCGGGATCTCCTACTACAGACGTCTTAATGAAACTTCTCGAAGTACCAAGAACCAGAATTTTCACGAGACGAGGGAAAATTGCCTATGAGGACAGATTTATTAATTTGTCTTTTATTTCTTTTTTCCTTCTTCTCCTTTTATTTTTGTGCTAGTGACCTTAACTTTGGACCTACGACACTGAAATCCAAACCTGACAGAGACATGATTCATACGTATAACACACTTAAATGCCAGTGTTTTCTTCATTGCTTTTAATCACACGTACTTGATCCTCCAGTGTTTCTAGTGTGCATTTTTATACATTTATGCTAACGTTCAGTTCCTAATGTTTACACTATAGCTTCTTAAATACCTGGATCAGTGGAGGGCGTATGCGTTAGTAACATTTCAAACCCAAGGAATGCCCAAGAGTTTTTCCCTCATCTAAGCTTTGCCAGGGAAGTAGGGTGTTCTCCAGAGGTTTAAATGATCTGGACAACGGGATCCTCATCTTGGAGTCTCCTTAACCCTCCAAGAAGGTACCAAAATAGAGGAAGTGCTTTTTTTTTTTTTTTTTTTTTTTACGTTCCACCACATTCAAGAACCAGAATTTTCCATACTGTTTTCACATTCTCATATCACATCGCAAACATTCAACTCCCAGGGATTTCAGTAATGCCTTTTCCATATTTACGAGTATATCGCCTATCGCAAAAAGGAAAAATACATATTCAGATGATTGCCTTTTCTCTTTATGCAACCACTTTTGTTGGCTCACGTGTGCTGATTGCTCATATAAATAATGCAAAGTTTCAATCTGCATATGTAGGAAAGATTCTCTCTCTCTCTCTCTCTCTCTCTCTCTCTCTCTCTCTCTCTCTCTGCCTGTCTGCCTACTTACCTATCTACCTACCTACCTATCTATCTTCCTGTCTACTTACCTACCTATTTACCTATTTATCTATATATTGCCTCACGTCACCTCTCGTGATGGTAAGACGACTCAATTTGTTTCCCCCTTGTCTGCAAAGCCACATAGAATACAGTCAGTGTTACTTAAAGACTTGGCCAGATATGTTGCTCTTAATGAAATAACGTAAAGTAACAAAATATTCTCTTGGTGTCGACAAGTGGGTTGGTGGAGGGTTAGTGTCCCACCACATAAAACAACTAACTCAAAGACAAACGGCCACCCCTTACTGGATTATGGTGTCTGTCTAAAAATAGATAGAACAAAATATTTCGGTTAATTACTAAGTTCCTCGGTTGTCATATCAGACCTACTGAACCCACTTTTAGGCTCGTATTCTCAGCGGTTAAGGAAGCTCCCTAACACCTCTTCCTTACCAATTTATTTTTTGATATGGCTAGGTAATATAATTTTGTACGGTATTTATGCAGAGTATGGTGATATTATAATGATTTAAGTAACACAGAAGAGGACGGCAAGAGTAATAAGCAAAAATGAATCCCTAAGGAAGAGGTGATAAGAATACGGGTCCTTGTATCTACACAGAAATACAACAGCATACAGTACCATTAAATAAATCACAAAGCGATGGTAGAAACAGACTGACAGTGGGATACGGGATCTTGAGTTATGGTGTTCTAAATGCTGATATCATTAACCTGGGGAAGTTTGTATCATTTTGTTCCTGCCAATTTCTGACGATTTTATTCAGCTTAAGGACAGACTTTTCGAACTGGAGGGGCTAAAAACTAGATTGATAAACCCCTTCAGTACAAGAGGCCGTTCTGAAGCCGAGCAAAATCGTCTGAAAGCAGGATTAATAAGTCAGATTCCTTTTACTCTACCTTGGCCTAAAATCGTCATCTCTCCAATTTCAGTATCCAGCTGTAAGGATAGATTAGCAACGAAATATGGTGCTAGTCACGAAGAAGCGCTATGGAGAGGATGTAGAGCCGTAGCGTTGTTTTTTACTGCCACTGAGCTACGTGAAATAAGTCGTAAAAGAATGAAAATATGGGCCAAGTTAAGGTGAAAGGGGTATACCAAAGACGTCAGCCGGATTCAAAGTACTAACCTTTTCGTGGTCGGGGTAGCTCTAGTGTTCCATTCCAAGCATATGCCAGATGATTATGCAGACGAGAGTGAGTCATAGGAGCCCGAATTAAAGCCACGGTATCCTGCCATTTTCCAGAGGGATGTAGTTAATTATTAGAATTTTCACACTTGTTTAACATTCTCAGAAATGTGTCTTGCTTACTTTGCTTGCCAACAGGTGACGATTATTAACTTTTTTTTTTTTTCACTTTCTAAGATTAGAAATAGTATAGTGATGGGACTGGACGTCTTCTCCATTAAGCCCTTCAGGACGATGATTTATTCTTATTATCTACAGCCGAGTTTATATACTGTCGGGGTACTGTCTAGCAGGGAAAGCGTTGGAGGTCATACTCTTTTTTATGTGCATGGAAGAAGGAACCGGATGCATAAAGCCGGCAAGATTGCTCATCATCATCATCATCATCCAATCCTGTGTTGTCCCATGAGGAGCGTAGGGAAATTGGTCCCGACATTTAAGATGAAAGTGACCAGCCTCACACATCCCTGAGTGGCATTATGTGAGCAGTAAACTCCAACCACCCCTTGGATGTAAATCTGCACAGGCTTAATCCGATTGGAGAGCCTTAATTACCCATTAAACTACCAGGCGCCATAATTTGGTTACATGGTTGCCACCTAGCGTATGAAATGGTTTCCTGGTGTACAGGAAACCATTTCCCTCCAAGCAAAAAAAAAAAAAAAATAGAAAGCAGAGAGAAAATTTAAGATACGTTCATTTCGAGATGCCTGGATACACTGCGTTTAAAAGACTGGAGATCATGGAGAGTAGAAATACAGACAGAGGAAGACAGTTCCACAGTTTACCTGTTGCATATGTCAAGGACGGGGAGTAATGCTTAACTCTTGCATTAGAGAGCTGGACAGAAAAGGAATGAAAGTTTGCTGCCAGACGGGTGCTACGTGCCCGCCGTAGTGGTGGAGGGATGCAAACTGTTCAGAGGGACAGTGACTCCTTCGGTTTTGAAAATCTCTCACAAAGTCGAAAAAATATTGCCTTAGGGTAAAAATAATAAAACTTGAAAAAACAAAACATCTCCGTCACCGTATTTAAAGTGTTCATGCAGGCTGTATCTAAACCCTCCAGTCCGAAAAGTTATCCCTAAGCTGAATAAAACTTGGACTGATAGGAGAAGATAAAGATAAGTACTGGGGTTTCATTGTAGTTTATTTCTTCAGAGGGAATATCTCAAAATTTTATACTAAGTATGTCTCACAAGAGCGTATTGAGGCGAGTGCGGTTTTATGCTTGCTAACTCTCTCGCAGCCTCTCTAACTAGCCCCCCCTTCTCGCTCTCTCTTCTCCAGCCTCCTAATTCCTTCTGTCTACTTCTCGCTTCTCTCTCATATATGAGAGCTCCTGTCACGTGGATTATACGGTTGTCGAGTGTTCTAGAAGCTTGTATGTTGTATGTGTGTATTCCTATCAGGCGTCACTAGGTGCAGACTGCACATTCCTCAGAGAGAATGTGGAGACGATATTTCCTGCCGGCCCTAGCCATGACTGACTTAACCTTCTAAGTTACCTCTATGCCACCAACTATTATATATGATATTTTAGGGTCCTGACACTATATTCTTTTTATAGTTGTGATGTAACCCCTTTCACTGTGATGCTGTAATTCTATTCTTGCTACCTTCAGAATATTTTACTGAAAGATTCTATTCAAGTATAGTAATGAAGGGATGAACAAAGGTTGCATCTAAACCCTCCATTTCGATAAGTCTATCCTGAGCTAAATAAAATCATCTGCGTCATTCGGACTCAAATAAGACAAGGATAATTTTACATAGGCCCTTATTTCTAAAACTTATAACGGGATGGTATAAGCAAGTCTCATTTTTTATCGGTCATTTGTGGATCACCTATAATTTTTAGATGTGATTAGCCTGCATCCCACATTAAACAGCGCAGTCAGCAACGACAGAGAAAGGTCAGACATATTCTACCGTCATCACATATTTCGGGAATAATTGCAAAATATTCCAGGGACTCTCCAGACTTTTGCTTATCAAGTTTTAACAAAATGACCCTGAGTTCTTTTATGTACTGTCACAAACAAACGTCATGACCTCATCCTTACATTTCTCTCCACTGCCTCGTAAGCCACCAGCAGCCGACTCCTGTGATTCATAAGGCAACGGATCAGTTTCACCAGTGCTGTGCTTTGGACTCACCAGACGAACTTTATTAAGTGATGGAGGGAAAGCCAAGAGGCCAAGAGAGGCGACAGGACTTTTGTTGTTGATTGTACATTTCTCCCATGGGTGCTTCCCTTGCCTGGGTGTATTCTTTTAATAAACCTTCCAGCAGTCTAAAATCGTCATGGGCTCTTCTTTCAGTGCACCTTCCTCCGCTGTATAAATCGTCATGGGTCCTTCTTTCAGTGAATCTTCCATCGTCCTAGAAATTGTCATGGTCTCTTCTTTCAGTGAACCTTCCTCGGCCGTATAAATCGCCATGGTCTCTTCTTTCAGTGAACCTTCCCCGATCTAAAAATCGTCGTGGTTTCCTCTTTCAATAACCTTCTTCAGTTATAGAAATTGTCATGGTCTCTTCTTTCAATGAACCTTCGTCTGTTTTATAAATTGTCACCACTTCGGTTTGTGTGCATCTCTGTGTGTGTGTAAGTGTATATGGGTGCATGCGCATGCGAGCTCGTGTGTGTGTGTGTGTGTGTGTGTGTGTGCTTGTGCTTGTGTGTGTGTGTGTGTGTGTGTGTGTATAATTCACCGGGTCGGTCAGGATCACTTGATGGTCGTGATCGTCAGCTTTTACCCTCCCGGAAGGGAGCTGAGAGCTCATATAGTCCGATCTAAGGGCAAGGCTGTGACCTTCACACACGCACACACCCGTCCCCTTGCTCAAGGGGGACAGTAACCTCCCACTTCGTCAGTGAAACTTTTCGCAACCTGAGCGAGGCGCTAACTCTCGTCCACCAGTTGGCAAGCGAGAACGTTACCACTGCACCAACGAGTGTGTGTGTGTGTGTGTGTGTGTGTGTGTGTGTGTGTGTGTGTGTGTGTGTGTGTGTGTGTGTGTGTGTGTGTGTGTGTGTGTGTGCGCGCGCGACTGTCTGTCTGTCTGTTTGTCTGTCTGTCTATTTTTTTAAATGTTGATGGGTTCTGTGCCAGGTACAAGGCTGTTAACGAACTACATTCCCTCAGACTCCTCCCTTCCTCATCTGGAATCGATCTCGTGTCCTTCTAAACAGCAGTCCTCTCCTCCAGCAATCAACCACCGCCACAACAAATGTCCGAAATAAAACTGATATACCGAGGAAATCCACTCCACACTAAATGAGAAATATTTTACCATCAGGCGACACGTTTTAGAGATTTCGTAAATTTTTCGTTGCCGTTCCCAGAAGCCTTACTCTCTTCGTGGAAAATCATTGCGGCTGGTAAAGATGCGGAAAAGAACTTATTTGTCCTTTTCATACATTTCATCATTAGCGCCCACACACGCACACGCACTCAAGCACGAATTCATATACGCTCGTGCGCGCACGCACGCAAGCACACGCGCACACACACACACACACACACACACACACACACACACACACACACACACACACACACACACACACACACACACACACACACGATACGGGAAAAAAACCTTATTCGTGTTTTTCAGATATATCATCACACACACACACACACACACACACACACACACACACACACACACACACACACACACACACACACACACACACACACACACACACACACACACACTCTCTCTCTCTCTCTCTCTCTCTCTCTCTCTCTCTCTCTCTCTCGTTCTAATCTTTCATTCCACCTCATTAACTAAGGTGTGGAAAAGGGGTGTTCGGGCTTTTTTTTTTTTTTTTCTTGACAGGTGAAAGGTAAAATGAATTAATATTTGACGTTCTTTACTCGTCCTGGGTTACGAGCTAATGGTGTGAAATTCCAGTCCTCTTGTTTACTATATCCTTTTACCTCTAACTTGGCCTAAAATTGTCATCTCTCAACCCTGAATACTGTCCTGGAAGAAGAAATGAACTCAAAATGATAGCGCTAGTCACAAAGAAGTGCAATGGAAGGGATGTAGAGTCTAGTCACAAGGAAGTGCTGTGGAAGTAATTTAGAGTCACTGTGTCTTATTCTGTCCCTGAACTACGAGAAAAAGAAGCAGGAAAAGGATAAAAATCTGTGCCAGGTTAAGATGAGAAAACGAGTAATGATATGCATATTGAGACGGGGTCAGGTCAGGTCATATTTTTCAGGGCTGGGATTCTGAACTAATGAAGCTAATATTGTTGAACATTTCAGTCACGTGTCTTTGTCTTTGGATTGTGATATATTTCGATTCCGGACCAGTGAAGATATTATTATTGTAAGCTTAGACGAATCTCTTGGGGTCAGTTTAGTATAATGATGTATTTCTTGTATTCATTATTATTTATTTATTACTTATTGGCTTCTCACCACGGAGATTTTCTTTCTTTCTTTCTTTCTTTTTTGCTTCTCACCACAAGGATGTATTTATTTTTGTGTTTTTGGTATCGGACAGGCGACCTGATGCAGCAATGAAAACATCTCTAGAAGCGAAGGGGTTAATAGGAACTGTTTCATACCATCGGTTCAGAGTCTCACCTATAATGAGTAAGATTATTTCGTGCTGGATGATTAAAACGAAATTATGTCATGAGACTAAAAGGTATAACATACATGTCTGAGTTTGTGTGTGTGTGTGTGTGTGTGTGTGTGTGTGTGTGATACGTAATTTGTCATTTTTGGGCGTGATATATATCACACGTATGACGTTATTGTTTTATCTTAATTTATTCATTTATTTACTTAATGTTGCGGGAAGTGATAAAGTTTGGAGACAGTGCAACAAACTCATAACCCAGGCTGTACCGCCAATTGTGCCTCGGTAACTCCAGGTTCGCATGATAACATCTTCACAACGAGGGGTCTGTCCTAAGCTAAATGAAATCGTCTGACGGTGGCAAAATCTGAATAATTAAGAGTAATTCAACTAGCATTTGCTTAACCCCTTCAACATGAGGACGTCTTTGGATTTCACTCCTACATGCTCCAGACAGTTTTATTCTCATTAGTTGAAGGGGATATTATTATATACTCAGTTTTTAAGGGTATGCTGTATGCTCAGTTTTGTGCTTTATGCACACTAATTTTGGTTCTTTTGTTGTACTACAGTTCATTGGTGGGTTATGATGTAAGTTCTTTCCCTTGTTAGTTGTCTGGTTCTATCTCTTGTTAATCTGGCTGGTTATTCAATTAATAAGAGTTCTACCGATTAAGCGATTATACAGTTATATTTTCCGCTGGTTGAAGCATTACCAAGCATAATTATTGTCAGTTACTTTTCCTACAACAGTGTTAGTTCATCTTGATAATTCTTTTCTCATTTGATCAGTGTTCTGTTATGTTTTTTCGTATGCAAAGAAGTAACCAGAGGCCGGCAGCCCACAAATTATTCCCTGAAGGAAAAAATAAATAGAGAGCCAAATTCAAGATCCGTTCATTTCGAGATACCTGACACACTGCGTTTGAAAGGCTGGAGATCATAGGCAGTAGGAAATACAGACAGAGGGAAACAGTTCCAGAGCTGACCTGTTGCATACATGAAGGCCTGAGAGTAACAGTTAACTCTTACATTAGAGAGTTGGACAGGAAAAGGATGAGAGTTTGTTGCTAGACGGGTGCTACTCGCCCCGCCCTAATGGTGGAGGGATACAAGCCGACAGTTCAGAGTAGCAGTGACCATTGAAGTAGCGATGGAAAAGAGATAAAGATGCAACAGCGCGAGGAAGAGACAGACGTTAAAGGGAGTCAGTATAAGGAGGAGAGTTAATGGGACGAAAAGCTTTTGATTCCACCTTGTTGAGAAGAGTTGTATGTGTGGAGCCTCCCCACAAATGAGAGTTATACTCTATACAGGGGCGAATAAAACCCTTGTAGAAAATTATCAACTGTGCAGGGGTGAAGAAAGCACGGAGTCGGCTTAGCACACCCAATCTCTTGGAGGCAGGTTTTACAAGAGAGGTAATGTGTTCTTCCTAAGATAAATCAGAGAGAATGAAACCCCAAGTACGTTTAAAGACGATGCAGGATTGAACTGCATATTGTTAAAAATTAGAGGATACACCTGTGGAAGATTTTGTCTGGTTGATAGCGTAAGAACTAAGTTTCTGATGCATTAAAAACAAGATTATTTTTACCCCAGTGTGGATATATGTTCATTATATATATTTCACTCACCTGTTAGCGTAAATTAGCCTGAGCGCTGGTGCGAGAGTAAGGTGTGGATGGGAGTAAGGTGGGGCACTCACTGAAATATCATTCCTTCCTTCCTTTATATTTACTCAACCCCCACGACACCTACCCCCAAACCCTCCATCCACCCTGCCACCCTAACCCATAGTCCACTCTCTCTCTCTCTCTCTCTCTCCCCTGCCTCCATGTCTTCCCTCCCTCTACCACCATCCTCCCATCTTCCTCTCTTTTCCGTTCCCTGATCGATTGTCATTACTTCGTCTATATTAACTCCATTCTTCTCCCACCACTACCCACACACACACACACACACACACACACACACACACACACACACACACACACACAAAGTCGAGCAAAACGTAACACCTACTGTGGCTTCGCGAGCGTTGGTGTAATTAAGAACTTCAACTTTTATTTTTTTTTTTTTAGCTAAGGCCGCACAATTTTATACTGCTGGAGTGAGACAAATTTTGAGTTAGTCGGGTTGTGTATTCTCTATAAAATTATAATTCTTTTTTGCTTGTTTGTTTGTTGGTGCATAGACAAGCCAAAAATGGACATGGATAGTTTTTCATGCATTTGCTTCGGTTATCAAATATTAATAACGCAATTACTGACCAAAGACAAGGATAGGTAAAGTAATTAAGAGATGGTAGTGCCATATTTACCCCATCCTCCATCACACACCCTGACTAACACCATTACCATTAGAGCGGCCACACACACACACACACACACACACACACACACACACACACACACACACACACACACACACACATTCGTTCTTTGAGAGAGAGAGAGAGAGAGAGAGAGAGAGAGAATTTGTGTGTGTGTGTGTGTGTGTGTGTGTGTGTGTGTGTGTGTGTGTGTGTGTGTGTTGCAATAATTCTTCAAAGATAAACTCTAAAACCAGGCATCGTGTTCTAATAATAGGTTCCCAAGCAAAGTGCAGTAATGTTTAACGAGGAAATATACTTCAGATAAGAAAAAGAGCGACGTATTGTGTTAACCAGGATCTTGGAGATGACGTTGCCTGAGCTGATGAATCTCACTTTGATGTACACAGAATTAATTTAATGACAGGACTTCGTAACCATGGGTGCTGAATTTGATATACAGTCGTGGGCAGGGATTACGCTCCACTTTTTGGTCGAGGAAATATAAAACTCTTACACAATATTCTGAAAAGTTAGATGAGTCCCATAGATAACACCAATGGGTTTCAAAAGTCATTGCTCAGTCTCTCGTTATTTATCGTAAGGAAGTGGATTGATATTACTGTCCGCAATATGTGCTGGAAAATATTAAAAGTACCTTGAGATGGTTTGGCCATGTGGAGAGAATGGAGAAAGAGAGACTGACTAAGAGGATGTGTAGGTGGAGGGGAGAGAGGAGCAAGAGTCCGAGGATGAGATGTAGAGATGGGGTGGAGAAGGATGAACTGGGGGGAGGATGAGACGTGGAAAGGACAGCGTGATGATAGAGGACAGTGTGACCTGGAGGCGATTTGTTTGTGGCCTCCCCTTATGGGATTAAGGAGTTTGGCTTCAGAAAGACACTTAGATAGACAGATAGATATGCTGACTGGTTAATTTCCTGCTTGACTGATTGATTGACTGATTGATTGTACTTACTGTATTAACAAAAATATGTCGACATTACAGCGATATAATTAGCATCTAAAAGAATGTTAAAAGGTTGAAACGTAAAATAAGTCGCTACAGAAGAGATGCTAAGAATCCGTCCACTCCACCTAGAATACAGCCCCCAAGTGAATGAGAGTGGAATTAAGTGGATAAGTGTGGGGAATAAAATGGATAAGTGTGGGAAATAACATGGATAAGTGAGGGGAATAAAGTGGATAAGTGTGAGAAATAAAAGTGGATAAGTGAGGGGAATAAAGTGGATAAGTGTGGGGAATAAAATGGATAAGTGTGGGAAATAACATGGATAAGTGAGGGGAATAAAGTGGATAAGTGTGGGAAATAAAGTGGATAAGTGAGGGGAATAAAGTGGATAAGTGTGGGGAATAAAATGGACGAGTGTGGGAAATAAAGTGGATAAGTGAGGGGAATAAAGTGGACAAGTGTGGAAAATAAAGTGAATAAGTGTGGGGGAAAAGTGGGTAAATGTGGAGAATAAAATGGATAAGTGTGGGAAAAAGTAAGTGTTGGAATAAAGTGGAGAAGTGTGATAAAGTGGATAAGTGTGGGAAATAAAGTGGATAAGCGATGGGAATCAAGTGCTTAACTGTGAGAAGTAAAGTAGATAGTTTTGAAGAATAAAGTGGTCAAGTGTAGGAAATAAAGTGAGTAACTATGGAGGAAATAAAACAAATAAGTATGGGAAATAAAGTAAGTGTGATAAAGTGGATAAGTGCGGGGAATGAAAAGGGTAAATAGAGTGACTAAACCATTTTTTTCTTTTTTAACTGAGAAACTGGAGGTGTGAACAAAGCCCTAACTTTTTATAATAACTTCTAAAGAATGTGATTATGATAACTGGAAAAACAAACACTCTCCTTTCTATTTCTGTACCGGTATCCTTCCTTTTCTATACCGTGCTCCTTAAACCCTTCAGTGCGAGGTTTCTTTTTCGATATTAATTCCTTCAATTCCTCGACGTCTTGTAGGAATTTCTTGCTATTTTCTGCCTAGTTGAAGAAATGCGAATTAGACTTCTGGAAGATTAGAAGCGCAGTAGAGCCTTTATTAAGCCCTCTATTATCAGGTATCTTTCCTAAACCCAAGTAAATCGTCTGGGAGTATCAAGATAAACTAGGGAGAGAGAGAGAGAGAGAGAGAGAGAGATCGCCTGGAAGTATAGTCAATAAGTGTGATGCTGGGTGATTACACTAAGGTGTTACAGAAATGACCCTGAATAATTGAGGTCTTCCTTACACATCCGCACACTCAGTTTTAGTAATATGGCCGTGAATGTTAAAGATGAAGAAGAAATACTGTGATGTGAAACCGGTTAAGCATGCTCTAGAAACACGAACATAATTTTACTTTAATTTGGGGTATAATTGCCAGCTCTCCATGTTAAGTACTGAGAGAGAGTAACACTAGAATATCATGCTTGTCGCGAAGGAGTGCTATGCCATGGGCGTAGAGCCATAGTATTACTGTATATTTTGCTGTCACTGACCTACGTGGAATAAGCTGCAAAAGGATTAATATCTGGTTCAAGTTAGAGTAAAAGCAATCTAACTACATTATCCAGGAAAGGCGATATGAACGGATCTTGAATATATTACATTTTTCAGGCTTCTTTGAAAGGAACACTTACTTTCACAGGCTTTCATCCTTTGCTGCCTTCTCTCTGAATGAAAGAATAGTAAGTGAACAAGGAATTACGTACAGTTAGCCAAAAATTCTCTTCAGCTTTATGGTGTGAGCTGATGATCTGTTAACAGTGTGGTGAAGAGCCGACTGTGTTTTATAATCAGTAATTCAGTCCGGTGGCGTAACTGACTTTTTTCTTGCATTTCCATTGAGTACTGCCAGAGTTCCCATTCATATCATATACATGTGTGAAACGAGTGTCTGCTGTTGATTGTCCACTGTGCTGAAGGAGGTAATGATTGGTCTGTGTGGTAGATTTGCAGTTTTTACAAAGAAGTGGACTGGTTTGTGAATGAGAGAGAGAGAGAGAGAGAGAGAGAGAGAGAGAGAGAGAGAGAGAGAGAGCGAAGCCAGATAGGAGCGAGACAGAGTAATAAAAGAAGCACAAGATGAATGGGCACATAAGAATGATAGGAGAGAGCTAAAGCAAATCACAACATCTGTATCAACATTACCCAAACACAGCACACCCTCCCACCCTCCATATCTCTCAGTAATGCCAAATACATTCTAGATCACCAATCCATGTATCAGAGTGGGGCGGAAGAGCAACCATTTGTCAAGCAGGCCACTTCAGTTTTCTTTCTACGAGAGACGAATTGTGTGGTGGGTCTCTTGGTGGTGTTGTTCATTCTCAGGGATATGGGTGTAAACCCTATCAGTCCGAGTTTATTTTTTTCCTATTCTGACTACTGCCGGACGATTTTATTCAGCTTAGGAACTATCGTGTTAAAATATTTAAGGAAAGCTATAACTAACCCTTACTAGTTTGAATACCTCTACTAAGGTGGATAAAAAAAATAATAATAATAATTAATCCCTGGCATATCTAAATGTGAGCCCAGTGGAGTGTTGTCCAAATATTCCCATTTCCTGCAGGCCACCAGCATCCTTTTGGAGGCCAGGGAGGGAGATGAGGGACGTTCAAATAACCAGGCAGTGGAGCAGCTCGGTTGAATGGATGCCGCCACGTAAAGCCAGATAAATGCTCATAAAACAAAGTTACTGACAGAATAAAGTTGACATATACATGTAAGAACATTCCCCCTACCCTGTACACATACTTCTGCCCTTTGTGCACCTTTGTTTTCATGTAATTTTCCTGCTCGGCCTTTGGCGACAGCGTCCCCAGAGTATCGATGCTTCTACTGAATAGTAAATAATCTTGAAAAAAAGTAATGTTGTATAACTCGGCCTTCTCATACTGTTGCGCCAAATGTGCTATGACAGCACGTCCCCCCCTCCTCTCTCTCTCTGAAAATTGGTCAAGTGAGTCAGCAATAAGTGACGCTCAGTTTGACTCCTATTATCAGTGTCATTTGCTTGGTAATCATTAGGGTATTTTCCCTAGGCATCTTATAGGCCAATGAACATCATATATATATATATATATAAATAAATGTCTATATCTATCTATCTATCTATCCATCTGTCTATCTATCTATCTATATCTATATCTATATCTATCTATCTATCTATATATCTGTATCTATCAATCTATCTATCTATATATCTATATCTATCTATCTATCTATCTATCTATATCTATCTGTCTGTCTATATATATATATATATATATATAGAGAGAGAGAGAGAGAGAGAGAGAGAGAGAGAGAGAGATAAATAGATAGATAGATAGATAGATTGATTGATTGATTGATAAAATATAGATATAGATAGATAGATAGATAGATACAGTAGATAGATAGATAGATTTTTTTGGGGGGGATAAGTGTCTTCAGTAATAATAAGTGACATTCATTCATACATTCATCATCCAGTCGTTTACCCATGAGGATCGTAGGAACCCAGGGCTAGGCAAGTTAGTCTTGACATTTAAGATGAGAGTAACCAGCCTCACTCATCCCTGAGTGGCATTACATAAGCAGTAAACCCCAACCACCCCTCAGATATAAACATTCACTGGCTCAATCCAATTGGAGCTCCGCAATTACCCACTAAAACACCAGGCGCCAAAATTTATTATATGGTTTCCACTCAGCGTAGTAAATGGTTTCCTGGTGTAAAGGAAACCATTTGGCTTGTCACTCAGTGTAGAGTCACCCACAGGCAGAAGGAAGAGGAAGAAATGGAGGAAAGGAAAACAGAAGAGGGAGTGTAAAGTCACCCGAAGGCAGAAGGACGAGGAAAGAATTAAGGAAAGAAAGACAGAAGAGGATGGAAGAAAAGAAGGATGGAGAAGAGGAAAGGGCAGTCACCCGAGAGCAGCACTACATCGAGTGAGTGCATGGTGAGCACCCCCACCTACCACATAAGTGACATATTATTTTGGGGGGATAAGTGTCTTTAGTGTCATTTGCTGTGGGATTATTAGGTTATTTTTTAGGTAAAGAGTTCATCAGTGTCGTTTGCTTCGAAATCATTAGATTATTTTTAAAGGTGACGAAGAGAAAGCATGAAAAATGATAGGATATTCTTTATTTTGTTAGTTTTTTATTTTATTTATTTATTTTATTTACTTATTTACTTATTTATTTGCCTCTAGTACGTGAATCTCCATTACTTGACAGCAGAAGATTAGGGAGGAATGAGAGGATTTCTTTAAAAAATATATATTCATTGGCCACTTGGAGCATATTCCCTGGTCCTCGATGTTTTTGCATTTTCCTTCCATAATTAAATCATTCACAATCTTGCAGGCAAATCGCAGAAAAATGGGACTGATATATAAAGGGGCACGGAGATTAGGGGTTGAGAACGTAGGAAGAACCAGGGTAAATTCATGTGCCAAAAGTGCTCAAAAATTTACATAAGAAACACGCAGAGACCAAGGTGAAAGTACAGCATAAGGTAATGTATTGTATGAAGGAGAAAGGTGTGTCATATGAGGGAGGGGTTGGTGTCACGTGTGCACAGAAATGCGTATAAGTTCTTCATTTTCCAGTCCTTTTCCCCAGTGACGTAATTTGGAGTTTGTTTTTGCTATTTCCGAACGATTATTTCAGTACAGGGGAACACTGAACTAGCAAAGCGATATGTAAAGCTTTAACTAACCCCTCCAAATAACTGTGTACAGCATAGGAGGGAATTCTTTTTTGGAAACTAGATATCAAGGATTTATCCAATACCTCCATAGTATTTATGCAGCATAGGAGGGAATTCTATCATTGAAGCGATATATGAAGGCCTTATCTAATCCCTCCGATTGATTTTACTCAACACAGAAAAGCAGTTTATTAGCGAAGGGATATATCAAGTCTTTATATAATCTATCTATCTATCTATAGCCCGACGCCCTAATCCCGTAAAGGGTGGCCGCAGACAAAACGCCTCCAAGTCACTCTGTCACCCACCATTTGACTCCCCTCCCTCCAACTCACCCCCCCCCTCCCTCATATACCTCTCAACTCCATCCCTCCACCTCATCCTCGGTCTACCCCTCCCTCTCCCTCCCTCCACCTCACCTACATACACCCTCTTAGTCAGTCTTTCATTCTCCATTCTCTCCACATGTCCAAACCACCTCAGTGTATTTCTCCTAATCTTTTCAACCACATCCACATCTACCCCACAACGTTCCTTCACTTCTTCATTCGTCAACCAGTCCCTCCACGTCACTCCACATGCTCCTCTCAAGTATCTAATCCCTCCAAATAATTATATACAACATAAGAGAAACTTCTATCAGTGAAACGATATTTGAACGTCTTATCTATCGTCTCCAGTTCTAAAGGTCCATCTTAAACAGAAAAATAGTAAGGACGTAAAAAAAATGATGTAAAAATTAGGTTCACTGGTTAAAAATATTAATCAACAGAGAAGGTAGTGTAACGAGATATTTTTTTATGGCTGCGTGGGGGTGGGGGGTGGAGGGAGGGGGAGACCGAGGATGAGAAGGAAAGATGGAGTGGAGAGGTATATGAAAGATGGGGGTGTAAGCTGGGAGGAGGGCAGCGAAAGGGCAGGGGGCGAAATGGCAGGGGACCGGGCGACGTGGTGATTTGTTTGTAGCCACCTCTTACGGGATTAAGGCGTCTGGCTATAGATAGACAGACAATAAGCCTGTCCATTCCCTCGTGTTTCTTTTTTTTTTTGCCTTTTTTTTTTAATATTTGAGTCATCTATAGTGAATTAGCGATGACAAACTGCTTGATTACAGCGTGGGGTGGCTGCCATTGATCACTGATATGTATACCTGACAGAAACACGGTGCGTCTGAGGCTGGAGAGAGTGGGTGTGGGTGACGGTGGATTGGAGGTGGTTTTTTATCGTTAACATATCTTTATCTTATCATCAACGTCATTACCGTCATCGTCATCATCATCATCATTATTATTATTATTATTATTACCTGCTCTAGGGTGAGAAAGGAGGTCCAGATGACGATTATTGTTGTTGTTGTTGATGTTGTTGTTGTTGTTGTTATGAGCATCATCGTTATGTTCATTACCATCATCGTAATCATCATCGTTATCATCATAGTCATCACCACCATCATTATCATCATCGTCGTTATTATTGTCATCATAATTTTCACCATCCTCATCATCCTTACCATCATCTTCATTATTATTAGTAGTAGTAGTAGTAGTAGTAGTAGTAGTAGTAGTATTATCACCCGCTTTGCGAAGTAATCGGAGTGGTAGTATGTTTTCAGTTGTGAGGCGGGCTAGCTGGCTTTGTTTGTGTGTGGGTAAACAAAATATTTAATGAACGGCTTGAGCTGTCAACACGAAACTTGCTGGGTATCAGGATATGACCAAAATCTTGGACGAGTTCGAAAATGGGCATTTGGGGTCCAGGTAAAGGTCACCAAAGTGGCTGCCAAAGGTCAGCTAGTAAACCTTTGGTGATCGTGCCCTTAGCCTCGAGTGCCCGTTTTCGAGCTCGTCCAAGACTTTGGCCATATCTTGATTCCGTGAAAGTTTCATGTTGATAGTTCAAGCAGTTCATGAGGTATTTTGTTTACCCACACACAACAAAGCCAGCCAGCCAACCTCATAACTGAAAAAAAAAAAAAAAAAACACTCCAGTTGCTTACCACCCGCGTTGCGAAGCGAGCTGAATGGTAATGTTTTAAATTGTGAGGCTGGCTGGCTAGCTTTGTTTGTGTGTGTTTTACATCCTGAATTTGCGTCAAAGCAGAACTAGAGGTGGAAAATTATTCGCCGAGGAAAAACTTTCCCACTATGAGGGTGGTGAGATCCCATCGTAAGATGGCTTCTAGTTATTATTATTATTATTATTATTATTATTATTATTATTATTATGATGATGATGATGATTATTATTATTATTATTATTGTTTTTATTTTTATAATTATTATTACTATTATTATTATTAATATTATTATTATTATTATTACTCATTTTATTATTATTATTATTATTATTATTATTATTATTATTATTATTTTCATTATTATTATTGTTATTGTTATTATATTAATTATTATCATTATTTTTACTATTATTATAATTATCATAATCTTTGTTATTATTATCATTGTCATAATCATTACCATCATCGTTATCATTATCATCATCATCGTCACCACCAACCTCATCACCATCATAACAGAAACAATTGAAATACAATAGTAGGGATATCACGAGCCCATTAACTCATTGTTTCCACTTGGGGCAAAAATAATTATATTTTTTACCAAACAAAATGGCACAATAAATTGGCATCGTATAGGAAACTAGTTAGCGGTTAGATCTACTGTACTGCTTTTTCTGGCCTTCTGGAATTTACTTAATTTCCTGTGTTGCTGCTGAGCTGATCTAAATTTCACGGTATTTACATTCCCTGCTATTCAAAAATACTCCCCCAGTATCCCTGCTTGTCGTATGAGGCGACTAAAAGGGTTAGTGGTGGGTTAATGCCCCACCTTATAAAAAGAACTAACTAAACAAGCGAATAAAGCGCCTCGGACCAGGACGGACCATACGTTGACGATTAAGGAACGGACAGAGGACATTCTTAGGGTGGGGACGTGGAATGTGAGAGGAGTGAATGATGAAGTGAAAGAGAGAGAGAGATTGTGCAGGTGCTTGAGGATGCAAGAGTGGATATATGTGGATTGACTGAACCTAAATGGAAAGGTGAAAGGGTGAAAGAATGGGAATACGGTTTAGGAATATATGCAGGAGTTAATGAGAATGAGAGGGCAAGAGAGGGAGTATGTCTGATGGTAAGCAAGAAGTGGAAGGAGAATATAAGAGAGTATGGAACAGTGGGTGCAAGGATTGCATGGGTAAGGATGAAAGCAGGTACTGTATACAAGCGTGGGTGATTGTGTGCGCGTATGTGCCGACAGAGGACCGAGTGGCAAGAGTGAAAGATGAGTTTTGGGCGAGTGTAGAAGCATGTTTGGACAAGTCTGAGAGAAGTGAGAGAGTGTTTTTGATTGGAGACATGAATGGCAAAGTCGGGAATGTACGAGTGGATGGAGTAGTTGGTCAGTGAGGTGTGCCAGCTGAAGGAGATGGGAATGGTAGTGCTCTGGTGGACATCTGTGCTGGTAGGGGGTTAGCAATAACTATCACCTACTTTCGGGATAAGATGATCCAAAGGTATACATGGAGGGTTATGAGGAGGGTGGATGGTGAACCTGTTGAATGAAAGGCAATGATAGACTAAGTGTGTGTGGATGAGCGAATGAGAAGACAAGTGTTGGATGCAAGAGTGTGGAGAGGGTGGGGGAATGGAATCTCGGACCATCACTTAATGATGGCCAAGGTAAGGCTGCAAAGAAAATGGTTGAAGAGACGAAAGGGGAAGACAGGAGGAAACAGCTCCTGTGAGAAGAGTGGAGAAATTGCAAGACAGTGAGAGAATGGCAGAGTATAAGAGCATAGTGGAAGAAAGATTGGGAAGGTATGAGTTAGCACAGATGGAAGGGGTGGAAGATGTATGTAAGATATTCACGGAAGAGATAGGCGCAGCATGTGAGGTGGTTTGTGGAGTGAGGAGGAGATGCAGGGGTGTGCAAGGGACAGCATGGTGGAATGACGAGGTGAAACGAGCTGTGGAACAAAAGAAGAAGGCATATAATGAATGGCTAGTGAGTAGAGGTAGGGGAGAAGATAAGAGAGAGAAAAGTGAGGTATATGTGAGTAGGAGTAGAGAGGTGAAGAGATTGGTGAAGGAGAGTAAGAAGAAAGTGGATGAAGAGTTTGGGAGGGATCTGAGTGTGAAATAGAGGGAGAGTAAGAAATTGTTTTGGAAGGACGTAAAGAAAGTAAGGCAGTGTGAAAGGGTAATAGTATGGGAGTGAAAGATAGAAATAATAGATTGTTGGTGGAGAAGAGAGAGAAATTGAGGAGATGGAAGGAGCACTTTGAGGATTTGTTGAATGTAGAGAGTGAGAGCAGTGCGAGTATAAGCGGTTGGGGAATGGCTGGGAGAAGGAGAGATGAGAGGAGGGACGAGGAGATCGGTAGGGAGGAAATAATGGAAGCAATGAAGAAGATCAAGATGGGAAAGGCCCCAGAAATTGATGGAGTGTGTGGTGAAATGCTGAGGTATAGGGGTCAGATTGTAGTGGAATGGATATGGAAGTTATGTAGATTGGCCTGGGAAGAGGGAAGGGTTCAGGAGGACTGGAAATCAGGTATAATTGTTCCTTTATACAAAGGAAAAGGGGAGAGAGAAGTATGTGGTAACCATAGAGGTATTTGCCTTCTTAGTGTGACTGGAAAAATATATGGTAGAATACTCATTGATAGGGTTAGGCATATAACAGAGGAGCTAGTTGGAGAAGAACAAGGGGGATTTAGGAAGGGAAAACGGTGTGTAGATCAGATATTTGTTCTACGATGTTTAGTGGAGAAGTATCTAGAGAAGGGAAAGAAAGTGTATGCTGCCTTCATGGACTTGGAGAAAGCTTATGACAGAATAGATAGACAAGGTATGTGGAAGGTATTGAGAATGGAGTGGAGTGGAAATTGTTGAGTGCTGTGAAGAGTATGTACGACGGAGCTAGGGCTACTGTGTGAGTGGATGGTGTGCTGAGTGAGTTCTTTGATCCTGGTGTGGGACTGAAGCAGGATTGTGTGATGGCTCCATGGCTGTTTAATATATACATGGATGGGGTTGTAAAGGAGGTGCAAGGTAGGGCAGTGGATGTGGGGCTGGCTCCAGTGAATGAGGGTGAGATTTGGAAGATTGTTGTTTGCTGATGATACAGTATTGTTGAGTGAAAATGAATGGGAGTTGTTTGATGAATGAATCTGGGACAGTGTGTAGGAAGAGGAATTTGAAAGTTAATGTAAACAAGAGTAAAGTTATGGTGTTTGAGAGGAATGAAGTCACAGAATGTACAGTGAGGTTGGATGGCGAGGATATGGAGAATGTGAGTGCATTCAAGTACTTGGGTAGTGTGATGAGTAAGGATGCAACTTTGGGGGATGAAGTGCGTGAAAGGGTACAGCAGGGAAGGAAGGTTGTTGGTTCACTGAAAGCAGTGATGAGAAATAGGGAGGTGAGTAAGGAAGTTAAGAAGTCACTGCATGATAGTATTGTGATCCCTGCCCTGACGTATGGAAGCGAGGCATGGAGTTTGCAAGAGGGGAACAAGTCAAGAGTGAGAGAAGTGGAAATGAGCTACTTGAGAGGAGCATGTGGAGTGACGTGGAGGGACAGGTTGACGAATGAAGAAGTGAAGGAACGTTGTGGGGTGGATGTGGATGTGGTTGAGAAGATTAGGAGATATACACTGAGGTAGTTTGGACATGTGGAGAGAATGGAGAATGAAAGACTGACTAAGAAGGTGTACGTAGGTGAGGTGGAGGGAGGGAGAGGGAGGAGAAGACCGAGGATGAGGTGGAGGGATGGAGTTGAGAGGTATATGAGGGAGGGGGGAGTGAGTTGGGGGGAGGGTAGTAAAATGGTGGGTGACAGAGCGACTTGGAGGCGTTTTGTCTGCGGCCACCCTTTGCGAGATTAGGGCGTCGGGCTATTGATAGATAGATAGATTAGTAGTAGTAGTATCATAATCTTTATTTGTATTATGATCATCATTGTCATCATCATTGCCATCATCACAATCATCGTTATCATCATTATCATAATCGTCACCACCATCCTCATCACTATCACAGTAGAAACAAATTAAAATACTGTAGTAGGGAAATCACGAGAACATTAATTGTCACTGTTTCCTTTTGGGGCAAAAATATTTATATTTGTTGCCAAACAAAATGACTTAATTAATTGGCACTGTATGGAAAACTAGTTAACAGAGAAAACTGCTGCTTTTTCTGTCCTACTGGAATTTACTTAACTGTGTTCCTGCTGAACTGATCTAAATTTCACTGTACTTACATTCCCTGTTATACATTCAGTTCTGTATAAGTAGCTTCTTTTAACCACATAGCTAATTACTATTAATATGTAGACAAAGAACTGGCCGTTGTTAGTTTATGCATTTAAATTCGACAAATAAAACAAAATGGAAAGCTGAACAATGTAAAAAAAAAATTCTAAATGGAAATAACAGCAAAATTTGGGTATAGTTGGACAGAAAAGCCAGTGCGTTCTGTTCAGCATAATTAGCGTCACTCATTCACTAAGCGCTTACTTGACGGGATACAGACATTTACTGTTTTGCAGCACATGGTTGCAAAATATGGTTGATATCAGTAAATGAAGGTGATAATATTTTTTCCGTAAGACCTAAGGGTCGTTATGGCCATGTATGTGGGTGCTCGCACCTAGGTAAGGGTGAACAGAGATTTGAGTGACGAGCTTTCCATAAATGTTGGCGTGCACCAGGGGTCAGTTTTGAGCCTTTTGTTGTTTATCATGGTACTTGAAGCTTTCTCACGTGACTTCAGAAATGGACTTCCGTGGGAAGTGTTGTTTGCTGATGATTTGGTGTTGACTGCAGAGAATGAAAAGGAGGCGAAGGAAAGTTTTAGAAAGAGGAGAGATGGTATGGGGCTCAAAAAAATGCAGATAAACATAAGTGATGGTATCTAGGGCTGGTGGCGGTACTGTCAAAGAAGAGGGAGAGTGGCTATAAAGTGCGATTTGCCACAAGGGCGTGAGTAGTAAATCCATCTTGTGCAGTGTCTGTGATAAGTGGGTGCATAAGGGATGTAGTGGTAAGAGAAGTAGATTAAGACATAATGCTGTTATCATGTGTGCAGTGTGTCAAATAAGCAGATGAATATTGTCAAGCGTGAAAGGATTAAACTTGCTGGTGAGTTTCTTGAGTGTGTGGAAGAGTTTTGTAATTTAGGAGACTTGTTATACATCATATGCTGGAGGTGGGTCTAGAGCTAGCCCTGTGGCTAGAGTGAGGAGTGGTTGGAAGAAGTTCATGGAGCTGTTGACTCTTCTGATACTGAGAGGGCTATCCCTTCGTGCTAAGGCATCTTTGTATGCGGCATGTTAAGAGTGTAATGCTGTATGGTAGTGAGACCTGGGCAGTAAAGGAATAGGATATTTGAAAACTCAAACGTACAGAAATGACAACGAATAGTTGGATGTGCAATGCTCCCTGAGTGCGAGGCCTGGGGGGGGGGGTCTAGGTTTACAATGGAAGAGTTGAAGGGTAGGATGGGACTGAAGTGTATTGCTGTTGTGATGAGGAGAGATAGACTGAGATGGTTTGGGCATGTGGAGAGGATGGGGGATGATAACTGTGTGCAGAAAGTGTGAAGTGTTAATGTTAGGGGTAGGGTTGCGGGAGGTAGACCGAAAAAGATCTGGGGCGAGGTCATTGAGTGTGACCTCAGGGCTAAGGGACTGAATAGGGAAGCTGCCAGAGATCGAACCGCATGGAGAGCCGTCATTAGATGACCAAGGCCGATGCATGCAAGCATGTTGGAGCCTTAAAAAAAAAGAAAAAAAAGAGGGTCGAACGAACCTAAATAATGCCGAAATTTCTAACTCTTATGAAGCGTCTAGCGTGTGTGTGTGTGTGTGTGTGTGTGTGTGTGTGTGTGTGTGTGTGTGTGTGTGTGTGTGTGTGTGTGTGTGTGTGTGTGTGTGTTATACCAGTTCATACGAAAGATTCTTTGACAACTTTTCCACTCAGCTATCGAATAATAAAATTCAGGAGTAAAAATATAAGAGCAACAGAAACATCTAAACATACCTGATCGTAAAAATGTCCTCTGCTGGAATAAAACTGAGTGAAAAAAGGCTGAGCGTGAAATGGGGTGGAGAGATAAGAGAGGGAGGGCAGCCAAATGACAAGAGGACGGTGACATGAAGGCAATTTGCTGTTGCCATCCTTTACTGCATAAAGGTGAGAGAGAGAGAGAGAGTATGAGTACTACTATGATGGCAACATGCTGGTAAACTGAATGACAAAAAATCTGATACTGTGACCACTAACTATGCATATTATAATATTAATTCCCTTGTTTATGTGGAAAAGTTTATAATAACTCCAACGATGGATTTCCGAAAAATTACCGCAGTCATTATACACAGTAATTATGTGGGCGGAGATAATCTCACGGTTCGCTGTGTATCTCATTACAGATCATCACTTGAAGTAATTAAATCTAAAAGGTTGTATTTTCCCATTCCCTTTTAATTGCTCGGCGTATTGCACAGTGGAGAGTGGCTAATTAATGGAGATTTATTAGACACAAAATTATATCAGAGGTGGAGGGTGTGTTGTAATATATCTCTTTTCTGCAACATTATTACAAAATTTAAGCGAATCAGGTCCCAGTGACCAAACAGCTCTTAAGACAAAAGGAAGATTTATCATTATTTAATGAAGGACATGGCAGATGTAAATACTGTAAAAGACAAACACTCAAGGGTGGATGATATCTTGAGATTTGGAGGTATTGCTTCATATCAACTGAATAAAAAAAAAAAAATCCTGAGAGCTTTTACCTCCTCATATCCTGCACTATAAATAGTTACAGCATTATTACTTCATTTATGTTTATGTTTTATTTCCTTGGGGAAATATGAACAGAAATGAAACAATTATCTTTTAATTTGTCACTGCTTGCATGATATCAGTAAGTATGAAACATAATCTTACAATTTAGTTCCAAGTTTAAGATGATATTATTTTTACATTCAGCAGTTGTTCTCATTTGGGAATAAGATTAGTATATGTTATGCGGCTATTTTTCTCTTTCAAAAACATGGCATATCAATTTGCTTTTTTTTTTTTTTTTACTTTTAGCAAACATAATTTCTGCACTCTTGTTCAACGTAGTTGTGAAAATAACAAAAATCAGTAACAATTAGTATGGCTGGCAATTAGTGAATTACAATTTCCATTGAAGTACGGGCACAAGTCCATTCCATCATCATTCAAGTTACATATATATATATATATATATATATATATATATATATATATATATATATATATATATATATATATATATATATATATATTCAATGAAAGGATCTCAGTTTCAATCTGGCCCCAGGAAGCTCCAGCCAATCCCTTTAGATCCACACCTAACGAGGGGACGTACACAGCTGCGTCCACTACACCCTGACTGGCGATCACACTGGTAGGTGTAGAGGTATCATGTTTTTTGACGGTGAGGATGGATGGATAGATAGACTGATGGATATAAAGACAGATAGATAGATAGATAGACAGATGGAAGGATGAATAGGAGATGGAAAGAAGGAAAGAAAGATAACAAGATAGATAGCTAGATGGGTAAATAGACAGATAGATAGATACAATAGTAGATTAGTTAAGTTATATAAATATGACTTCCGAGTTTCACACCGCAAACTGTGATAAAAAGAATGTTGAAAAGGAAAAGGAATGTGTAACTAATAGAACTATGAAGAGACTGCTGCCCAAGAGAGAGAGAGAGAGAGAGAGAGAGAGAGAGAAAGAAAGAACAGAAAAGTGGTTTGCTGTCTGAAAGGGCGTGAGTTCGGGCCCCGGCTGGGTCAAGGAATTCTTTTAAGATTTGAATGTCGCTGATATAGAATTTATTGGAGGAGAGAGGGAGGGGGAGACTGAGAAAGAGATGGAGCGATGGGATGTAGAGATATATGGTTAATGGATGTGTGAGTTGGAGGAATGGCAGCCTGATGACAGAGGACAAGATGACATGGAGGCGATCTGTCTGAGGCCCACCCCTCCCTGGATTAATACATTTGGCTGAACAGATATACACACTGTGTTGTAATTATTATTCCATAACAATAACTTGGCCCTCATTTTCGTCCATTTGCAGCTTATTTTCCGCAAAATCTGTCTTTTAAACGCAATGTGTCCAGGCATCTCGAAATGAAATAATCTTGAATTTCACTTTCTGTTATTTCGCTTTTATTTTTCCTTGGAGGGAACTATCTTGCTGGCTTCTCGCCTTTGATTCCTTCTTCCTTGCATAAAAAATAAAAAGACAATGTTAAGACTCTACATCCCTTCCATAACAGTTTTTAACCAGGATCATATTCTAGTATTAGTCTCCTCTTATACTTCAACCTTCAGAGATATGGCAATTTCAAGCCAAGTTTGAGCAAAAATAATATTATTTCATTACCCTTTCGGAATTTCCCGACATGCCATTAAAAAGAAAAAAAAAATCTCGTTGTTACCACTACAATTTACGGTAGCCTACATAATTTTTAACTCTGAAAAAATCTGTTGAGGAAGCAGTGTCGTATATCCCGTTTACTTAATCTGACAAATATCTAATACTCCTTTCAGGTCAGTTGACTGCCAAATGAAGCCAGACTGGAGGGTTGATTTAGCTAGTAACCAAGAAGACTCATTCCTACCTCATTACAATGGAATTTACTTTAAATTGATAAATATCCCCAACCCCTTTTAATTCGGTTGATGTTCAAATGTAGTCAGATTGGAGGGTTGATTTGGCTAGTAACCAAGAAGACTCGTTCCTATCTCATGACAGAAGCGTTTATTCTAACCTGAAAGAAATCCCCAACCCGTTTAAATTCGGTTGATGGCCAGATATAGTCGGATTTGGAGGATGATTTGTCTGGTAACCAAGGAGACTCATTCCTGCCTCATAACTAGAACTCATGAAATTCCATACAACCGCGACTTAGTATTCAAGTTATACAAGTGGCCCAGTTCCGTCAGATGAGAACAAATCAACTATCGCGATAGCATAAAGAAATGACGGAGAAAAGTTCCTATCCCCTTCCCCCCTCTCTAACTTGGCCTAAAATTACCCCTTTCTATCCTGAATGTTGAACTATAATCCATTAACACTGGAATATGGTGATACGATCTGTTCAATTTAACTTGGCCTAAAGCTGTCTTCTCTCAATTTTGAATAATTCGCTATGATGAGATAATATTACAATATGGTGCTAGTCACGAAGAAGTGCTATGGAAAGGATGTAGAACCGTAACACTGTCTTTTTCTGTAGCTGCATTAAAATAGGCTGCGAAAGGACGAAAATCTGTACCAAGTGAAAGTCAGTGAACTATAGTCACGAGACAGTGCTGCTAGAAAGTCGGCCCGAAAATGATGTCTCTCCACAAAAAAGAAGAAGAAGAAGAAGAAACAGCGTCAAATTGCGAGTATAATTTCAGCCGTCTGAATAATTCGTGGGGTGGAGAGGTACATGTGAAAGTAGTGTCAGCTGGAGGAAGGAAAGACAGATGGTAGAGGACAGCAGATCTGTCTTATTCTGCCCCCTGATCAGCATGAAACAAGCTGGAATAGGTTGAAAATCTAGGCTACGTAAAGACGAATGGAGTATAACAATATCCGTTGGGGAACCATGAAATTACATGCCACTGGGACCCACAATCTCGTCAGCTAAGGAGGCTCCCTGTTAGGACTCCATATTATAAGTACAGTTAATTTTAGAAAACGTGATAGATAGATAGATAGATAGATAGATAGACAGACAGACAAATAGAAGCAGCAAGTCAGAGGTATTGTGTCTGCCAGAATCGAGCAATGCTAAACATGCTTACACACTCTAACTCAAGGAATGCTTCATAGGCACACGACAGCGCCTAGTGACCATACACACACATACTCACACACAGGTTTATAGAACATTTCATCAACAGTGTAACACACGTGACACGACCCCTGCTACACCAAAATTTAGGAAGCAGAGCTCAGAAGGAGGTTAGCCATAGAACCGGCGGGTAGTAGGGAGAAGGAGCCTAGGAATATGGAAGGAAGAGAGAGAGAGGGAGAGAGCGAGACAGGGAGGTTAGCTCGCGGGACTCTACTTATACTTCACTCGTGTGTGAGAGTCTTTGTTAATATTTTCAAGACAAATAAAAATAGTCCCATACTATTCTTTACCTCTCCTGTCATTGCATGACAAAAGGGAACCAAGATTATCTACTTACAAAACTACTCAAGTATAACAACCGCTCGTCTACGAGTCTAATATATATATATATAACTAATCTACAAAACTTCACTACAAGAAGCTACAAAATTATTGTGCCCCCTGATCAGCATGAAACAAGCTGGAATAGGTTGAAAATCTAGGCTACTTCACTACAAGAAGCTACAAAGTTATTGTGCCCCCTGATCAGCATGAAACAAGCTGGAATAGGTTGAAAATCTAGGCTACGTAAAGACGAATGGAGTATAACAATATCTCTTGGCGCACCATGAAATTACATGCCACTGGGACCCACAATCTCGTCAGCTAAGGAGGCTCCCTACTACCTCTTCCTTGGCGACTTATTTTTGGATATGGCTAGTTCGTACCCTTGTATTCGTTATTTATACAGAGTATGGTGATATTTGAAGGATTTATACATCACAGAAGAGAACAGTAAGGTGTAATAAAGAATACAAATCACTTAAGAAAGGGGGTTAGGGAGCTTCACCCACTGACGAGAAAACGGAACTAGAGCTAATAGATTTACGAAGTACAGAAATATTACTTTTTCACTATAATAACATTTCCAAAACAGAATTCTTACTATTGAACAGGCGATTTTATGTAGCTTAGAGAAAGGTCTTGTACTGAACTGGTTTTATGAAGGCTGTATCTGTAGTTGCAAGACAATTTACGCCTTTGATGGCCGCACCCACCGGGGGCTTGAGTGAATGGAAGCGTGGCCCATTGGATTGGGCAATTTTAGGCTGTCTGGACATTGCAACTCCTCACCCTGCCCTTGAGTGGGAAAGGAGGTCCGGATGATGATGATGATGATGATGATGATTATGATGATGTATCTGTAGTTCTTTCACACCATCTTGGTCCATAGTTTCTTCCTTTTTCAGATTGTTTTACGTAGCTCAGCGGCAGAAAAAGACAGTGCCATGACTCTGCATCACTTCAAAATCGCTACTTCGTTACCAGTACCATATTCTAGTATTAATCTGTTTCCACAACCTACGAGTTCGAGATGGAAATGTGGCAGTTTCAGGCCAAGTTAAAGTAAAAGGAGTATAGTTTATCGAAGTTCCCAATTTTCTAAACTGAAATTTCCACCTTTCCATCTTGAATGCTGAGGTGCAATAAAAGATTAACACTGGAAATTGATACTAGAAAGTCGGCCCGAAAATGATGTCCCACTAAAAAAAAAAAAAAAAAAAAAAAAAATCAAGTTGCGAGTATAATTTCAATAATTTCAGCCATCTGAATAATTCGTGGGGTGAAGTTTATGTGAAAGTGGGGTCAGTTGCAGAGAGGACAGACAGATGGTAGAGGATAGATTGACCTGGAGGAAATTTGTTCCTGGCATCCCCTTACCACATAAAGACATCTGGCAAAAGAGAGAGGAGGAAGAGAAAGAGACAGACAAACAGTGAATTCAAAACCCTTAATATTGTCTTTTGAAGATGGCAAGAAAAAACATAATTTATTCTTCAAACCTCCAATCCCTTCTCGCCCAGTTAGATAGAGGCCCCTGTGTACGCTGAACAGTAAAAGCTGAAAAGCCCTGACCAGCTCATAATCGTACTTTGAACCTGAAGCATTTGAGGTTCGAGGACTGAAGCAGAGGATAGTAATGGTGGTAGTAGTAGTAGTAGCAGTAGTAGTCGTACTAGCAGTAGTAGTAGTAATAGTACTCGAACCTCAGATGCTTCAGGGTTCTACTACAATTGCGAACTGCGCAGGAATTTTGTTGTTGAGAGAACATTACTTAGTTCAAACAATATAATGATTTAAAAAGTCACCGGAATGAAGGGGATAAGAGAGAGAGAGAGAGAGAGAGAGAGAGAGAGAGAGAGAGAGAGAGAGAAAGGGGGTGCTTGCGTGCGTATCTGTGTGTGTGTGTGTGTGTGTGTGTGTGTGTGTGTGTGTGTGTGTGTGTGTGTGTGTGTGTATCTCCCGTCCATCAAGCCTTAACGAGAAGTGATTGCTGTAACGCCGGCAGGAAAAAAATAAAAAAAATTCTTTGCTGGAGTGTACTCAGCTCTAGTGTTAAATCACATCATCCACACAGGCACAGCTCACTCGTTTGACGGGCAAAGTGCCGGAAACTACACTTTTAGAGAGAGAGAGAGAGAGATACTGATGAACAAAAGTGTGGGTCGACTGCGAATCCTCCCCTCCTCCCCTTCGTTTCCGCGTTTGTAGGAAGGTTTTAGGTTTCAAACAATTTCTCTACGTCCAAAAACTCAGCAATCTCTTAGTTACGTATGTACCATAGTGTATCTTTTAGAGGTCCAACCAGCTAAATTCTGATAAATACAACACAACACACTTCACGCGACTTCAAGCCTCACTTCTCGCAGACCTGGTGATGGGGGTGGGGGAGGGGCTGTACTATTAGGAAATCCAGTCGCCTCACCTGCTTATCTCTCGTCGCTGTATGTCAGTGAAGGAGGCTCCCTAGCACCTCTTCCTTAGCGATCTATTTTTGGATGTGTCCTGGTTAATATCCTTTGTGCGTTATCTGTATAGACTTTGGGGATATTCGAAGGATTTGTACAATACAGAGGAGGACAATGAGTAATCAGCATATTAAATTTCTTAGGAAAAAGTGTTAGGGAGCTTCTATAACCGACGAGAATCTAGGCCCCAGAGGCTTGCATATGAAATGGTGGACTACAGTGCAAATACTAATCCATCTGTGGGGAATTCTGAACCTCCTTCCACATTATTAGAGCGTTTACGAATCCAGTAATGAAACAGAGACAGGAGACGGGAACGGATTTTTGCATTTAGATGTGATTATTTCATGCCAGTAACACCGTCAGCTGGCAAAACCTTCGGCTGGCAAAGCCGTCAGCTGGCAAAACTGTCAGCTGGCAAAGCCGTCAGCTGGCAAAACCGTCAGAACGAGTCAGATGGGACTGCTCTCTTGTGTGACCTAAACAGCAACAAATTTGACCAGTGACAATACAGGTTGCTTCTGGTCCAACTAGACCCTTCATACCCATTCTGATTCAGGCTAATTCTCCTCCATTTAGTTAATATTACTTACTGTTACGATCATTCAGAACAATCAAGTAGTTTTACAGATTACAGTTACTTCAGCTTCAGTTCAGTCAAATCAGGTCCACTCAGATTCAGTCAGTTGGAAATGTGTGCTAGCCTTCCCTGTCTCTCCCCTCGCTGAAGTCCCAGATGCCTGAATGAGGCTTTATCGACAGAGGTGCATAACATGAGTCGATCCAGGGGTGTTGCCAATTGTGTTCAGCCAAGACCCCTGCTGTACCACACTAACGATAAGTATGCGAGATTTTACATACATACGTACACAGACACTGCCTCTTTTACCGGTGTTGTGTTATTTTACCCATACAAATGTGATACAGACCATAATAATAATAATAATAATAATAATAATACAATACCCTACATACATACACTGCATATTTTACGGGCTATTGTGTTATTTCACTCATACAAATGTGATACAAACCACACTGATGATTGGTATACAGTATCTTACATACACAGACTGTATTTTTACCGCTGTTATTTTTCCCATAAGTGCTACAGACCATCCTTTGCTGACGAATGTTACTTTATTGGCCTTTATTGGCTGTGAGCAAGGGGATGCCAGACCTACATTACTTAGGCAAGTGATAAGGGCAACACATCAGATATATTCCTGGATCCGCCCCTGCATAGAGTCACCCAGAGATGGATAATAATATGTTACCCAGTCCATCACGTCATATTTAAGCGTTTGTGAGTCCAGCCACGAAGAAGAGGCGAAGAGAACGAAGTTTTGCATCTGGAATTAGAGTTACGGTCAGAAATATCGTCCCACTGTCTAGTCGAGTAATTATGAAACGTTTACAAAATGTTATGATATATTTATTGGTATCCTTGGATCACAATGCTGTGTGTCAAAGGTCGTGGCTCGCTGTTTCACTATTTATCGTAGTGAGCTGGATCGATATTTTTGTCCACAGAAATACATTTAGGTCACTTCATGGACATTCAGTGGAGGGAGTACAGAAGATATTTTACGATCGATTCTGTTTTGTAGTTTATTATTTCTTTTCGCAGTAAGAAGAAAAGAAGGGAACTTTTTACTTTTTCTTTTTTTTGTCCTCGCTCCCCCAGTAAATAAATTAATTAAACGATTAACTAATTAAATCCACATTGTAATTTTCCTCTCGCAACTAAGATTTGTATTTTACAGACAAAAGCCCTTGGAAGATTCTGAAAAACAATATTTTTTTGAAGGACTTTCTTATAACCGGGCAGTGGAGCTGCTACCCGGTGCCACCACGTGAAGGCGTCCTTCTCCAGCACCGTCCTGCCTCCTGAAAGCGTAATATATTCAGCCAATCCGCTTTATCAGGGTCAAGCTGAATTTATAAATTTGCGCAGTTATAAATCTCTCGAGGCCAATTTATGACTAGCGTAGCAAATGGAGTGGTGTGGTGCTGGACTTGACCTGGGTAGAGTTTGACAGTGATGTGTTGTAGGATATATGGAAGAGAGAGAGAGAGAGAGAGAGAGAGAGAGAGAGAGATGCAGGATGTGTGCCACGTTGGGGTAGTGTGTGTGTGTGTGTGTGTGTGTGTGTGTGTGTGTGTGTGTGTGTGTGTGTGTGTGTGTGTTTTAAGTCCTCCTAGGCTTTTTGATGGATTTAAATGAAATTCCCAGGTGAGTTCGTCTGGCTCCTGGGAAGGTTTTTCACCATATTCAATTCTCCAGCCATGATTTTTTGGGGGTCATCCCCCCACATCAAATTATTGGTTCTCAGTAATAGTGATAGAAAACGTAGATATGGCTTTGATATCTTAGTACATGTTATGCAATTCACTCTCATCCGTAATGCGATGTTTGGGGGCATGACCCTTTCCCAATGATTCTTGGGGGGTTAGCACCCTTCCTAAAAATAAAAACGACCAGAAAAAGGAAAAATATTTGACTGAAACTTCCCAGGTGAGTTCGTCTGGTTAATCCAAAGGTTTCCAACCCTGACTTAGGGGGGGGGGGTTAGCCCCACTCACGTAATTAAAAATTCTCAGAAATAACGTAAAGGTGTTAGATAAATCTTTGATATCTTAGAACGCGTTGTGCAATGGGCTCACATCGGTAATGCGATGTTTGGGACCCAAGGCCCTCCCTAATTCTTGAGGGGGTTAGTCCCTTTCTCAAAAATAAAAGTGATCAGAAACAGGGGAAAGATTTCAGTGCCATTTCCCTGGTGAGTTTGTCTGGTCAGTGACAGTGATTCCCACTATACATATTTCCACCCATGATTTTAAAGGAGTCAGTCGTCGTCATTAAATTTATCATTCTAATAAACAGTGAAAGGAGGGCAGATACAAAGGTGATATCTTAGTACATGTTGTACAGTGAACTTTCTTCTGCAAAGTGACATTTAAGGGAGCGTGACTCCCTCAGTGATTCTTGCAGGGGTCATTCCCCCTCCCAAAGTCAGAAATGATCGGAAACAGGTGAAAGTGAGCACATAGACTTCAGCGAAATCACTATACGTATCGCAGAATTGCATATGCTGTTTCCGTGTTTCATCTGAATATGCAGGACGAAACTGCACATCTACTTTATTTATCTGTTATTTCAGAGGGGAGGGCTGTGATAGGAGATCAGTAGGAAGGGACAGGAGTTGACTCGGAAGAACCAGCGGGGAGGAAAATTGTTAGACTATGAGTGAAAGGTGTTGGTTAATTGGGCTTTCATGTGCTGTATTAATGTCATTTTCATGGCACCAAACTCATACATCCCTGGTGAACCCTATATGTGTTTGTTTGTTTGGCTTTTGTTTGTTTGCTTGCTTTTTATGTGTATGTGCTTTTATGATTATGTTTGTGTCATATTATTATGTTAGTCTTCCGCTTCTTTGCTTGTGTGTGTGTGTGTGTGTGTGTGTGTGTGTGTGTGTGTGTGTGTGTGTGTGTGTGTGTGTGTGTGTGTGTGTGTGTGTGTGTGTTTTCATTACTGTCTTCGTGTTTCTGATTTCTACATCATAGTCTCATATCCTTGTTCTGGTGGTGGTTCCGCTGATAACACAAGAGTATAAGGAAGCGGGTTTAGTGATCTGTCTAGTTCTCGAATATCAGTGAGTTTATCAGCGTCATTTTCAAACTTCTCCGATGTCTTCCTCGCCTCGCCCTCACTCGGGTGCCAGTACATTTGACTTATATTCAGTCTTGTTCATCAGGGTTTGGGTCCTCTGGTTAGCGACGAATCCCAGTTCTTTATTTTATACTTTCTAAACTTCCCATTCCACCGAAAGGATGATGGTGAACTGCAGGAGGGCAATTTAAGCCTGTAGTCCACTGGTTTCCAGCGCCGAAAACAACAACAATAGCAATGAAAGAAAAGTACTCGGGAGCCAAATGCAAATAGCCCGCCAGATTATGCTGTTGGCCAAGTCCAAGATTTAGGCCAAATCTTGACACCCTGAAGGTTTCATTTTGATAGCTTCAGCCGTTCATGAGATATAATGGTGCTAAAGGCGGGGGATAAAAACTAGTTAACCTTCGGCAGCCATTTTGGTGACCTTGGCCTTGTTCCCGTATGCCCATTTTCGAACTCGTCTAAGATTTTGGTCATATCTTGATACCCTGAAGGTTTCATGGTAATAGCTCCAGCCGTTCATGAGATGCAATGGTGCTAAAGGCGGTCGATAAAAGCTAGTTGACTTTGGCAGCCATTTTAGTGGCTTTATCCTTGACCCCGAGCACCTATTATCGAACTCCGCCAAGATTTTGGCCATATCTTGATACCATGAAGGATTCGTGTTGATAGCTCAAGCCATTCGTGAGATATGATGGGAAAAGACACACACACACACACACACACACACACACACACACAGGTAGGCAGAAACATAATCGCCCCGCCTTCTAAAGGTGGGCGATAACAACAACAACAAGTTACTACTACTACTACTACTACTACTACTACTGCTACCATTACCACCCCCAGTACCACAACTACTACCACCATCTTGCATTTCACTGACAAATACCACGTCGGTGTAAAAAGACCATGTGTAGCATTCAAACAATATATTGAGACTTAGTAGGCAAAATAAATCGCCAAGGAAGAGTTGCCTCGAAGCCTACATGCCGCCTAAATTGCGAGCCACGACTGACGAAGGGAGACAAAGGGAGACAAAAGGAGACAAAGGCCCTTATTCTCCCCGCCTAGACCCATTTTCTCGTCGGTTTAGGCGACTCCCAATCACCTTCTCCT
>NC_136992.1:5602802-5607802 GCF_032717465.1 Coenobita brevimanus | reverse complement strand
GCGACCTCATATCAGGATATTCAGGATATTATCATAAGGATATTGCTTGATATTTTGTGACTGTTGCTTATTCATTATGTCTACTATTACTACACTTGATGAAGCCAAAGATTTTTTGTCAAATGTGCAAACAGTGTGTGATGTAGAAAACAGAACAAAGAATGAACTTAAGCTTGTTGCTCAACAATTGGGAATTGCTGTTCGCTCTCATCATTCTAAAGATCAAATTGTTGACATCATTAATGAAAGCTTGTTTAATATAACTCCTCGAAATGAGCAAACGCAGATTGAATTAGCCAAGTTACAGCTAGCCCTGCAGGAGGCCCGTGCTAAGGAGGCTGAATTTCAGGCAAAAGCTCGTATTCAAGAGGCTGAGTTTCAGGCAAATGCTAAGGAGGCTGAGTTTCAAGCAAATGCTAAGGAGGCTGAGTTTCAGGCTCGTGCTAAGGAGGCTGAGTTTCAGGCACAAATTGAACTTGCTAGGATTCAGGCAGACCATGAGTATCGCATGAAACAAGGTGGAACTGGATCATCTAGCTCTGATGATTTTGATATGGCTAAAAATGTTAAACTTGTCCCTCCTTTTAATGAATCTGATTTAACAAAGTATTTTCAGTTGTTTGAGAGGGTAGCTACAGGTTTTAATTGGCCTAAGGAGTATTGGCCAGTACTCCTTCAAACTGTTCTCACCGGTAAAGCTCAAGTAACTTATGCATCTTTGCCTCAGGATCAGTCTGATAATTATGATGTAGTTAAGAGCTTGATTCTTAAGGCCTATGAGCTTGTTCCTGAAGCTTATAGAGTAAAATTTAGGACAACTTACAAGCAAGATAAGCAATCCCATGTTGAGTATGCAAAAATCAAAGAAGATTTGTTAGAGCAGTGGTTAAATTCTAAGAATGTGGATTCTGATTTTGGTAAATTTAAGCAGATGATTTTGCTGGAGGACTTCAAGAGGTGTATTTATAAAGATGTAAGCCTATATCTTGATGAGAAAAGAATAGATAATTTGTCTGATGCTGCAGTTTTAGCTGATGAGTATGTTCTCACTCACAAGAGATATTCTAAAGAAAAAGGGAAAGCTGAGAGTAAGTACGTTGCCTCTACTCAGAGTACAGGTAACAGGAAAGAAAATAAAGATGGTGTTTCTCAGGAAGTAAATACCAGCTTCACCTCTAGATTTCAGAAAAGTAAATGTACTTATTGTAGTAAGCTTGGTCATACTACGGAGAGATGTTTCAGGAGACAGCGTGATGTGAACAAAAAGGAGTCTTTAAATATTCAGTCAATTGGTCTAGTGTCCACTCTTGAGAGTTCCCAGAATTCTTTAACTGAGTTAACTGAACCTGCTTTGAGGGGTAACTTAAATTCTCATGATGGAGCTCCTCTTTTGAGCAGTAACGTGGGTGACACTCTCAAGAGTTCATGTGCTAATTTCCTGTCTGATGGTTTTGTCAGTCCTCTGGACAGTAATGACAGGAAATCAGTTAAAATATATCGTGATACAGGTGCTTGCCAATCCCTTATGCTGACCAGTGTTCTAGGCTCTAATGTTAATTCCTCTGATGAAACTGTAATCTTACAAGGTGTAGGGAATAATTACTTCTCTGTCCCTCTGTGCAGAGTGAATTTAGAGTCTGGTTTTGTTAATGGTTCTGTTATGGTTGGGTTGGTTGAGACACTCCCAATGTCAGGTGTAACTTTCTTACTTGGAAATGATATTGGTGGAAGTCAAGTGTGTCCAGCTCCTCAGTTGTCTAGTGAGCCAGTGGCTGCGGCCCAGGATTGTGATGTCCCTGATGTGTTCCCTGCATGTGCTGTCACTAGGGTTAAGTCTAAAGTTACTGGTGATTTAGAGGATAATGATGATGATAATGTTATCCTAGCTGACACTTTTCTTGCTAATTTGGACCACTCACCAGATGAGGCAGTACCCCGTAGTGTTGATAATTTGTCTCGTCAAGAGTTGGTTGAGTTGCAGGTTGCTGACCCTGAGTTGAAAGGTCTAGCTAACTCTGCTTACAGTGAAGAAGAGTCAGCCGGTGCTTCTACTTGTTATTATGTAAAGTCAGGAGTACTTATGAGGAAGTGGAGACCCCCAACAGCATCAGCCGACTGTGAATGGGAGGTTGTACATCAAGTTGTCATCCCTCGTGTTTGTAGGCAGGATATCATTAGAGTGGCTCATGATTCCAGTTTGGCAGGACACCTTGGAGTGAGGAAGACTGTGGCACGCATTTTGAAACACTTCTACTGGCCAGGTATCTTCAGGGATGTTTCCTGGTATTGTAAGTCTTGTCACACCTGTCAAGTTGTGGGAAAGTGTAATCAGACCGAAAAGGTTGGACCTCTAGTTCCCATTCCTCCTTTTGAGGCGCCTTTCACCCGTGTGTTGGTGGATATTGTGGGCCCTCTTCCTAAGACTTCTTCAGGATTTTCTTATGTGTTGACCATGATTGATATGGCTACTCGTTATCCTGAAGCCATTCCACTTAGAAATATCTCAGCAAAGAACGTGGTTAAGGAAATGCTAGGGTTCTTCACAAAGTTTGGTCTGCCTAAGGAGGTACAGTCAGACCGGGGAAGTAATTTCATGTCGAATGTTTTCAAGCAGTCTCTGAAAGAGTTGGGCATCTCCCAGATCACGTCTTCAGCTTACCATCCCCAGACCCAAGGAGCGTTGGAGAGATATCATCAAACACTCAAATCGATGCTCAAGAAATACTGTTTGGAACGTCAGAAAGACTGGGATAAAGGTCTTCCATTCGTTGTATTTGCCGCAAGAGAATCTCCAAATGAATCACTGGGCTTCTCACCTTTTGAACTACTGTTTGGCCATGAAGTAAGAGGACCCCTTAAGTTACTCAAGGAATGCTGGCTGTCGGAGGATGATGACGTCAACCTGCTGGAGTATGTGATGAAGTTCAAAGAACGGCTGTCCACTGCTTTACAGCTGGCGAGAGAGAATTTAGGAGCTGCTCAGGAGAAGATGAAGACTTGGTATGATAAGAAGTCCAGGTTACGCCACTTTCAGCCAGGAGATCAGGTTTTGATTCTGCTACCAGTTCATGGGCAACCTCTTCAAGCCAAGTTTAGTGGCCCTTATTTCGTGGAGAAGAAACTCAGTGATGTCAACTATGTCATCGCCACACCAGATCGTAGAAAGAGCAAGCAACTATGTCACATCAACATGCTAAAGTTATATCACAGGCGGGACGAAAATAATCCAGTCTGCACTGTAGCTGTTCCACCCGAGTCTGCAAGTGAAGCTCTCCCATGCAGTATGAGCCTGAGTGATAGTTTGGGGAAGAATCCTGATATCATGAATGATCTCCAGACTAAGCTTTCTCATCTACCTCCCAAGGAAAGGCAGGAGTTTTCGGCATTACTGCAGGAGTACCCGCAAGTGTTCCGTGCCACTCCAGGAAGAACCACTGTGTTGATGCATGATGTCGATGTTGGAGACGCAAAGCCAATTAAACTGCCTCCTTACCGTGTGAACCCAGTGAAAGTTCCTCTCATCGAGAAGGAGCTTGGCTACCTGTTGGACCACAAGATGATTGAGCCCTGTCAGTGCGAGTGGAGTTCTCCTGTCACTCTAGTCCCTAAGCCAGGTGGGTCACAGCGGCTTTGCATTGACTACAGACGTGTTAATCAGATAACCAAAACAGACACTTACCCTCTCCCTCGTGTGGAAGATTGCATAGACAAGATCGGAAAGGCTACGTACATAAGTAAGTTTGATTTGTTAAAGGGATACTGGCAAGTACCTATGACTGAACGTGCTAGGGAGATCTCATGTTTTGTAACACTAGGAAAGGCTTTTGCATGTTCTGTAATGCCGTATGGTATGAAGAATGCACCAGCCACATTTCAGAAGCTCATGAATGTTGTAACAGAGGGTTTGGCAGGGTGTGTTGTTTATATTGATGATGTATTAATCTTCAGTGACAACTGGAAAGATCACCTATGCCATGTCAGTAAGTTTCTTGAGCGTTTGGTTCAGGCTAATCTTGTAGCTAATTTATCAAAGTGTGAGTTTGGTCAAGCTAAAGTTCAGTACCTTGGGTATGTAATTGGTGATGGACATGTTGCACCACCAGGAGCTAAGGTTCAGGTTATAAGTGATCTTCCCAGACCTAAAAGTAGGAAAGAGCTACAAAGGTTTTTGGGAATGGTAGGTTATTACAGGAGATTTGTTCTTAACTTTTCTATTCTTGTATCACCACTTACAGACCTACTGAAAAAGGGAGTTGAATTTGTCTGGACCGATAACTGTGAATCCTCTTTCAACAAACTTAAAGCTATTCTATTAAGTCAGCCAGTGCTCGCTACTCCAAATTTTGCTAAGCCTTTTAAGATGGCTGTTGATGCAAGTGATACAGGAGCTGGGGCTGTTTTGCTGCAAGAGGATGATCAGGGTATTGAACATCCTGTATCTTATTACAGTAAGAAGTTCACTCCACCTCAAAAGAACTACTCCACTGTTGAGAAAGAGCTTTTGGCCTTGATTTTGGGTTTACAGCAGTTTTCATTTTATTTGTGTTCTGGTTTTGACCCCATAGTCATTTATACCGATCACAACCCACTGAAATTCCTTAGTAAGTTTAAAGATAAAAATCAGAGATTGACAAGATGGAGTCTACTTCTTCAGGAGTATTCATTAGACATACAACATGTCAAGGGGAAAGAAAATGTTATTGCAGATTGCTTATCTAGACTTTAGACAGATTGTTTTAGAGTAATAAGAAATTTCCTTTGTAAATTTCTTTTTCTTTGTGGGGAGGTGTTACATAGCCTATGATTTCATCATCCTTTGTGTAATTTTAACGCACAGTATGCTGCATGTTTGATCACGAGCGTGTTCTGCCTCAGTCCCCCCCTTCTACCGTTATAGTAGAGTAAGTCGTCCTTTCTGTTATTCAGTGCGGGATTGTCAACTGTTTTTCCCCATCGCTTCATTTGCGCGTCCTTCTTACAAGTTGTATCAAGCTCTGCCG
>NC_136992.1:5567802-5592802 GCF_032717465.1 Coenobita brevimanus | reverse complement strand
ATAAAATACGTGTTGCATACATACAGCTATACATTATTACATCTACAAAGTAATAAAGAAAATATACCATCACAGTTACTCAGTGAGCGATTAAGAGAACTGTATTAAACATTTATTAATTAAAGCTACCTAGTGGAAACAGATAAATTAAGTTACAAGGAAAACCAGAAAAGAAAAAAAAAAATGGCCAACACAAATGACGTTAGCAAGAATGAACATCTTCAACACAATCGTGAAGACAGTGATTTCCACACAGTACTGACATATATTGCCCACAATAGGTACAAGTGAAGAACAAGTCAGTGTATATACTTAATACTGTATATAGTATATATATATTTTTTATGTAAAATAACAAAATATGGGGCTATATAATATCATTTTCAGTAATATCTGTGCAAAATAAACTAAACCTTAAAAAAGGGTCCCAAGGGATTTAACCAGCAATTATGCAACAATTAACAACACAGAAAATGCGTAAACAAACGAAGAAAAACAAACTATAGAAAATCAATACATACAAAAAAAAAGAAAAAAGAAAGAAAAAAAGAAATAGAGTAAGATCACATAACAAAAAATAGAAAATCAGTGTAAGTGTTACTACAAATGCCAAAATACCACATAAACTACAAACAAAAAAGCAAATTGTTGTCTCCACAAGCTAGTGGCATGGCACATCATATCATCGACTGCAGCATGACCGGATTCAATGTCAGGACTGCAATTTTTACAATTATGTAACTACAAACGATATGTAACAATTATGTAACGACAAACGATTGCATTATGTTACACTTGCTACAATTATGTAACTACAAACAATACGTAACAATTATGTAACAGTTGCATTAACAAGATGTAACTTTTATGTAACTTTAACTACAATTATGTAACTACAAACAATATGTAACAATTATGTAACAGTTGCAATAACAAGATGTAACTTTTATGTAACTTTAACTACAATTATGTAACTACAAACAATATGTAACAATTATGTAACAGTTGCATTAACAAGATGTAACTTTTATGTAACTTTAACTACAATTATGTAACTACAAACAATATGTAACAATTATGTAACAGTTGCATTAACAAGATGTAACTTTTATGTAACTTTAACTACAATTATGTAACTACAAACAATATGTAACAATTATGTAACAGTGGCATTAACAAGATGTAACTTTTATGTAACTTTAACTACAATTATAAGGCCAACACAATTATGTAACAGTTGCATTAATAAAATGTAACTACAATTATAAGGCCAACACAATTATGCATTACCACAATATTATGTAACAATTCATAAAATGTTACAATTATGTATGACCACAATGTTACTACAATATTATAAGTCATACAATTATACCACAATTCTGTATTACCAGAATCATCTTACAAGTTAGGTGAAATATTAGACATTATTAAAGGGATAACTCAATATGTAATGTATAACCTAGCAGTATTACCATTGCACAATTATATGCGTACGTCTGTTATACATACACATCTTACAAAATGTCATACAACAACCATTGCATTTGTTCAATTATGTATACAACTTGTTTAAAATGTAATATGACTTGATCATTGTAATTTACTATGAATATTATATGTATACAATATTATAATCAATATTATTTACTAATAGATTAGCATATGTCAATGATGATTGCTGTCGGAGGACCTTCAGCGGCGTGGCCGAGGTTATGTTAGGACTCCATATTATAATTACAAATCATAATAGATAAATAGATAGATAGAGAGACAGATAGAAGCAGCAAGTCAGATGAGGAGAAGGTATTGTGTCTGCGAGAATCGAGCAATGCTAAACATGCTTACACACTCTTAACTCAAGGAATGCTTTATAGGCACACGACAGCGCCTCGTGACCATACACACACATACTCACACACAGGTTTCTAGAACTTTCCAACCACAGTGCAACACACGTGACACGACCCCTGCTTCACCAGAATTTAGGAAACAGAGAGGCAGAAGGAGGCTAGCCATAGAACAGGCAGGTAGTAGAGAGAAGGGCTTAGCAACATGGAAGAGAGAGAGAGCGAGACAGGAGGTAGCAAATGGGACTCTACTTATACTTCACTCGTGTGTGTGAGACTTTGTTAATATTTCCAAGACAAATAAAAATAGTCCCATACTATTCTTTACCTCTCCTGTCATTGCATGACAAAAGGGAACCAAGATTATCTACTCACAAATCTACTCACATTTAACAACCGCTCGTCCACAAGTCTAATATATGTATAACTAAAACTACAAAACATCACTACAAGAAGCTACAAAGTCTTTTGTGACAATTAGTGAGACAGGGAGGTAGCTCGCGGGTCTCTACTTATACTTCACTCGTGTGTGAGAGACTTTGTTAATATTTCCAAGACAAATAAAAATACTCCCATACTATTCTTTACCTCTCCTGTCATTGCATGACAAAAGGGAACAAAGATTATCTACTCACAAATCTACTCACTTATAACAACCGCTCGTCCACAAGTTCAATATATATATATATATAACTTCTCTACAAGTAACTACAAAGTCTTTTAAGACATTTGGTGGTCAACGAAAGTACGGACCTCGTCTTCGATTCAACAGTGAATTTCTACAAAAGCAGGCAACACTCTACAAGATTAGCTTCAGTTCTACAATGAATTCCAACAAAATACAAGCCCACGAGTGTACAACTGATTCTGCATTATCAAGATTGAAAAAAAAAAAAAACTCTCACAACCAACAATTCACAACCAGCTCCTGACAGTATTCTCTCCAACCCCCCCTCCGTCTCCACGATCATCACGCTGATGTAGAAGTGATCACACGACGTCTTGCCAATAGTTTAACAATATATTGATACAAACAATCTTGCAATTTCTACGACGAACCAACGATCTACAACCATCTACAATCAACTACAAGTAACAACTTATAATCTTCTACACGCACCTACAAGTAGCGGCAGTCTTCATCCCATAACGAGTAAATCACAAGAAAAAAGGACCGAGAATACATCAAGAAAGAAAAAACAAAACAAACAAACGAAGAATGAGACACGACTCACAACTCACAACCACCAGACCTCACCCTCCTCTCTCTGCTACATCCACCCAACCTCCACTGCTGATGGAGGAGTCAAGAGGTCAAGACGACGAAGCAAATACCAAGCCCATATTCACAACTCATCTTACTCACTCATCTTCACTCAAGCTACTCATCGCTACTCATTCACTCACCACAGCTCCCAGTGTGGGAAGTCGACGTCACTATACGTGTGCTGAGACGACGACAAGCCGTGTGTCTGACACCCCACAACACGTCAATCAACCCGTGAAGAACAACGCTATCACCACGTGCAACACCACTCACACCATTTCCACCACGGTAAAAATTAGTGAGTTACTTCATTTATACAATACACAGTGAAAGACAAAAAACTTCAGCACAAACATATAAAACGTGCTGTATAATTACAATTTAAATACATATACCTACTTCAATTATCTTCATAATTCAATTACTAAATAATCACCAACAATAAATATTCTACACTGTATATATTCATTCATTTATTATAACAGTTATTTACTACCAACGAGTGTTACCATTTACTGTATACCTACATAAAATACGTGTTGCATACATACGGCTATACATTATTACATCTACAAAGTAATAAAGAAATTATACCATCACAGTTACTTAGTGAGCGATTAAGAGAACTGTATTAAACATTTATTAATTAAAGCTACCTAGTGGAAACAGATAAATTAAGTTACAAGGAAAACCAGAAAAGAAAAAAAAAATGGCCAACACAAATGACGTTAGCAAGAATGAACATCTTCAACACAATCGTGAAGACAGTGATTTCCACACAGTACTGACATATATTGCCCACAATAGGTACAAGTGAAGAACAAGTCAGTGTATATAGTTAATACTGTATATAGTATATATATATTTTTTATATAAAATAACAAAATATGGGGCTATATAATATCATTTTCAGTAATATCTGTGCAAAATAAACTAAACCTTAAAAAAGGGTCCCAAGGGATTTAACCAGCAATTATGCAACCATGAACAACACAGAAAATGCGTAAACAAACGAAGAAAAACAAACTATAGAAAATCAATACATACAAAAAAAAAAAAGAAAAAAGAAAGAAAAAAAGAAATAGAGTAAGATCACATAACAAAAAATAGAAAATAAGTGTAAGTGTTACTACAAATGCCAAAATACCACATAAACTACAAACAAAAAAGCAAATTGTTGTCTCCACAAGCTAGTGGCATGGCACATCATATCATCGACCGCAGCATGACCGGATTCAATGTCAGGACTGCAATTATTACAATTATGTAACTACAAACGCTATGTGACAATTATGTAACGACAAACGATTGCATTATGTTACACTTGCTACAATTATGTAACTACAAACAATACGTAACAATTATGTAACAGTTGCATTAACAAGATGTAACTTTTATGTAACTTTAACTACAATTATGTAACTACAAACAATATGTAACAATTATGTAACAGTTGCAATAACAAGATGTAACTTTTATGTAACTTTAACTACAATTATGTAACTACAAACAATATGTGACAATTATGTAACAGTTGCATTAACAAGATGTAACTTTTATGTAACTTTAACTACAATTATAAGGCCAACACAATTATGTAACAGTTGCATTAACAAAATGTAACTACAATTATAAGGCCAACACAATTATGCATTACCACAATATTATGTAACAATTCATAAAATGTTACAATTATGTATGACCACAATGTTACTACAATATTATAAGTCATACAATTATACCACAATTCTGTATTACCAGAATCATCTTACAAGTTAGGTGAAATATTAGACATTATTAAAGGGATAACTCAATATGTAATGTATAACCTAGCAGTATTACCATTGCACAATTATATGCGTACGTCTGTTATACATACACATCTTACAAAATGTCATACAACAACCATTGCATTTGTTCAATTATGTATACAACTTGTTTAAAATGTAATATTACTTGATCATTGCAATTTACTATGAATATTATATGTATACAATATTATAATCAATATTATGTACTAATAGATTAGCATATGTCAATGATGATTGCTGTCGGAGGACCTTCAGCAGCGTGGCCGAGGTTATGTTAGGACTCCATATTATAATTACAAATCATAATAGATAAATAGATAGATAGAGAGACAGATAGAAGCAGCAAGTCAGATGAGGAGAAGGTATTGTGTCTGCGAGAATCGAGCAATGCTAAACATGCTTACACACTCTTAACTCAAGGAATGCTTTATAGGCACACGACAGCGCCTCGTGACCATACACACACATACTCACACACAGGTTTCTAGAACTTTCCAACCACAGTGTAACACACGTGACACGACCCCTGCTTCACCAGAATTTAGGAAACAGAGAGGCAGAAGGAGGCTAGCCATAGAACAGGCAGGTAGTAGAGAGAAGGGCTTAGCAACATGGAAGAGAGAGAGAGCGAGACAGGAGGTAGCAGGTGGGACTCTACTTATACTTCACTCGTGTGTGTGAGACTTTGTTAATATTTCCAAGACAAATAAAAATAGTCCCATACTATTCTTTACCTCTCCTGTCATTGCATGACAAAAGGGAACCAAGATTTTCTACTCACAAATCTACTCACATATAACAACCGCTCGTCCACAAGTCTAATATATGTATAACTAAAACTACAAAACATCACTACAAGAAGCTACAAAGTCTTTTGTGACAATTAGTGAGACAGGGAGGTAGCTCGCGGGTCTCTACTTATACTTCACTCGTGTGTGAGAGACTTTGTTAATATTTCCAAGACAAATAAAAATAGTCCCATGCTATTCTTTACCTCTCCTGTCATTGCATGATAAAAGGGAACAAAGATTATCTACTCACAAATCTACTCACTTATAACAACCGCTCGTTCACAAGTTCAATATATATATAACTTCTCTACAAGTAACTACAAAGTCTTTTAAGACACTTTTGCCGGATGAGGAAGGAACTAAGGAACGTATGTACCCTATAACCGGATAATGGAGTGACACAAATATACCGGTGCCGCCAAGTGAAGGCGTCCCTTTCCAGAACCTTGCCTTGAGTATTGTTGGCGTTTGTAGACCGACCACACTGCCCTGGAATAGAACCCGCTTCTGACCAACAACTACCTCCCGCTTTTTTTAACAGCAGCATTAAAATACCTGTCTCCTCTCTTACTTTCTCTCCATGAACTTAGGAAATCAATGCAGTGAATCCGTAGCAACTGACGCTATACCGTTTTCACGTTAACTTAGCCCAGAGCTTCGTCCTGGTGCAGCTTGTTTCACATAAGTCAGTGGCAGAAAAAAAAAAAAAAAAAAAAAAAGGCAATGCTACTGCCCTACATTCTTTTCATAGCACTTCTTCGTGACTGGCACCATATTTCATTGCTAAACTCTTGTTACAACTCAGTATTCCAAATGGAAAGATGGCACTTTTAGGCCAAGTTAGAGTAAAAGGAGTATATCGGCAGTGTTCTTTGGCCAAATTGAGTCATCATGGTATTTAGCTGAGGACTCATTGGACTAATTTTCGAAGCCCTTTAAGTGAGAAACAGAAAAGACCACAAGGCTTGTGATCTCGACTGTACAGCATCACTACACCAGCAAGAGAGAGAGAGAGAGAGAGAGAGAGAGAGAGAGAGAGAGATTCTGACATTTCTCTCGCACTTCCTTTTAGCTCAAGGCATTGACGAACCAGGAAACATTATTTTCATATATTAGAATAGCACCGACCTATGAAGTAAACATTTCTTCTTTTCAAGTACCACAATTTCTTATGTGTATATTATTCATTCTGAGGCTTCATGGATTACCAAAATTAAATGAACTGGTCTTATCCTTTCACTACGATGGTGTACTATCAATCGAATGTCTACCTATCTATCTATTTATCTACTGATCTGTATATCTGTCAGTCTATATCTATCTATCTATCTATCTACGGTATCTATCTATCTATCTGTTGTCAGATGTCTTAATCCCGTAAGGGATGTCACCCTGTCCTCTGCCACATGACAACCTACCGTGCAACTCACACCCTTTCCTCTCATGTACCTCTCCACTCCATTCCTCCATCGCATCCCTAGTCTCCCTCCCGCCCCTCGTCCTCTAGCTACCCATCCTCCAGGCCACACACTCCTCTCTCATAATTCTCCACCCCACTGATCCATCTCATCCTCGGTCTTTCCCTCCCCCTCCTCCCCGCCATCTAGCTACCCTCACTCCAGTTCCCACATCCCTCTTTCATATAATTCTCCACCACATTTCTCCATCTCATCCTCGGTCTCCCTCTCCCCTTTCCACCTCACCCACATACGCTCTCCTTGTTAGTCTCCCGTGCTTGTTCTATCTGCTTCCAGTCGCTTTTATTCCGCTAAGCAAGGAATTATGGTAGTTATAAGGAGAAGGGAAGCAAAATCGCACTCACTCAGTCCTAAATATCTATCCTAAACAAAGTATAATCGTCTCCATTCAGCAAAAATACGATAAATGTACATCATATTGAAAGGGTTAATTCTCACTATAGTCTGTTTGTTTACATCTGATGGTACTGGACCACGTATATTACTTGAATACTAAACTGTGGTTGCGTGATTTTCAGTGAGCCATAGGTAGGAGGTAGGAACGAGTCTCCTTGGTTACTAGTCACATTTATCCTTCAGTCTGACTTGTTAGATGAAAATAAACCAACTCCATACTTACAAGAGACACATAGACAGACATGCAGACAGAGACAGACAGACAAAGACAGACAGAAAGACAGAGAAAGAGACGGAGACAGAGAGGACATCTGACCTTTCACCCACACTTTCTCTGTAGCTTAGGACATTCATCTACCAGGAGGCAGTTTTTAATTTTTATATTTTTTGTTATTGTTTGAAATCCTATATATGCAGGTGAAAGAGCAAATTAAACATATTTCTTGATATAGCATAACTATTGAAAGGGGAACAGATAAGAGGTGATAAATGGTGTAAAAATACAGAGAGAGAGAGAGAGAGAGAGAGAGAGAGAGGCTGATAACACACAGAAAGCGACCCACATTTCACTGGATTTGGAATTTAGCGGATGTGACCCCAACTCCCTTAACTTCTTTTACAGGCAGTTTCCTACCTCCTACGTCAAAAAGGGGAACGGGACAGACAGGGGATTGTACCTGAGGCTTGGTTTTGTCATTGCGGCTTCTTTTTCCTCTGATTCATATCCCATCATAATTCTATTCGTATTGAACTTGGTAATTAAGATCTGCAGAGCTGTGACGTAATATTTACTTTCTTTCCATGGCCAGACAATTGTACGAGTATTCAGACTGCGAAATACCTCTCTTAATGAAGTGATGGGAAACAGTCTTCATAATTAACCAGTTCACTGTGATGACGTGTTAATTAGGTCTTTCTGATCACCAAGTACTACATCTTAGGTGAGGATGGTCGTAGTTAAGTGGTTAAAAACTCTATGAATACCGTGACGTCTTTAACCATTTCACTCCGATGACATATTAAAGTTCTCCGACACTTCTCTTCCAATTATTCAAAAAAAGTTACATCATATATAGTTAAGTGATAGCAATATGAGGCACGCGACAAAAGTATGAGAAGGTGGATGATTGCCGTTTGAGGAGGACTGAGAAATATCGACGGCTGGACACATTGCTGGCTGAAAACTGTAGCCCAACCTTTTCTTCTGGCTGTACTTTATTATATTCTTTTTACCTCCGGATTTTTTTTATCTTTTTTTCTTTTTAATTCAGGGGAAATATTTACCAGTGAAGGAGAAAATGAAGGCTGTATCTTACCTGTCCAGTTCGAAAAATCGCTCCTCAGCTGAATAAAATCGTCTGGAGATGCCAAAAATGAACTAAAAAATGGGTCATCGGACTGAAGGAATTACAATTATATTCTTGATTCCTTCAGACGACTTATTCAGCTAAGGAGACAATCCGGCGCTGTGAAGGAGATTGAAAATATTCTCTTAACCTCATAAGGAAGGAAGGAAGGAAGAACGGAAAGAAGGAAGGAAGGAAGGGTGGATGGAAGGAAGGAATGAAGGATGGGTGAATGGAATGAAGGAATGAAAGAAGGATGGACGGAAAGAAGGGAGGAAGGAAGGAGGGAAGAAAGGAATGAAGGAAGGATGGACGGAAGGAAGAAATGAAGGAAGGAAGGAGGGAAAGAAGGAATGAAGGAGGGAAGGACGGAAGGAAGGAAAGAGCAAAGGATAGATGGAAGGAGTGAGGAAAGAAATAAAGAGTACAGATATTAAGAGAACTGAGAGGGAGAGAGAGAGAGAGAGAGAGAGAATCACGCCTATACGCCACCCCTGCTACCGCCATACCATTTTGTTCAACTTATGGGAGACCATCGTAGTGAAAGGAAATTTATACAGGATGGTCTATAAATAGCCCTGCTGAAGAAGCTCACATGGCTGTATATTATGTGTGGTGGGAACGGCTCAGTCTGCAGGTGTGGGTGTGGGTGTGGGAATAGGAAAAGATTAAATGATGCATACATAAAAAACAAATTAACCTGGCGCAATATTATGTGTTGTAGGGACGGCTCAGTCTTCTGGTGTGGGTGTGGGTGTGGCACTGGAAGTAGGAAATGAATTAGCTGAGCACACACATTGATATTCTGGCAGCCGTCCCAGCAGCACACAAGATAACACAGCGGAGTGCAAGAGGAGCGCTATATATGGACCACCTTGGGCCCAGTGAAAAATAAATGACTATTTTTAACCTTAACTGCATCAATCCAGGTGTGTCCTATCTCCACTACGGCTCATAAATTTACCCTGTGTCAATGTATTTCTTGGCAGCCTCATTTATCTATTGTGAGTCCAGCCGAGAGTGAAAGCAAACACCTCTGATGATGATGTACGAACAGGGAGCAAATTATACCAACTTTTATTATATTTGTTGTGAAGATACAACACGGAATTTTAATATCTGGGACTAATTTATTTTCCATGCTTTTACGAGCCACGCAGAGTGAAATCTGTTTATCTATCTATAGCCAGACGCCTTAATCCCATGAGGGGTGGCCCTAAACAAATCGCCTCCATGTCGCCCTTTCCCCTGTCATTTAGCCGAATTCCCCCCACCACACACACCCCACTCCAGGCGTAACCTAAATTAAGACTCAAATTAAAGGTTGTCATATCCAAGGGTGTGCAGGATGGTTTCCACACAGGTACAGTGGGTATCAAGAGTCATGTCGCCTCCCCTAACTCACTCTCCACAGGTTCTGGAAATCCCTGTGTTGGATCTGCAGCAAACGACGCTTATGACACTGATTTGAGGCCAAGGAGGATATTCTTATGCGGTTAGGAAGCCCACTAACGCCTATTCTTTTCCGGTTTATTTCTGCTTCTGCCCCTTTACTATATTCTTGCTGGTTACTCATGAAATCTAGGTGGACGCTAAAAAGGTATTAAAAACAAAAAACGGGATGTTAATGGGTAGTTTGGAAAATAAATCGCTAAGGAAGATGTTTTAGGGAGCCTCCTTACCAAACGAGAATACTGGTTCAAGTTATCAGTGTCGGTTGCTGAGGATTTACTACACTGATCTTCAACGTGCACGGAGAGAAAAGCAGGAGAGGCGACAGGACTTTTGAGGCTGACTGTTCAATACACTGATGGTACCTCTGTGTAACCTGTCATGAGGATACTGTACACAGGATTCCAAAATATATGGGTTTGTGTGGTTTGACCCCTGACCCCATATACCCCTTAATCAGAAAAATGAAAAAAAAAAAAAAAAAAAAAGGGTCTAGGGATATATGCCTATAATAATTCCTTTATTCCCAGAACTGCCTCTTTTTGGAACTCGTGTCAGCAGATGAGTTCCCCCGAAAACTTCAACTTACAGCAGTTCAAGTCCAGCTGTTACAGATTTTTTATGAATGGAGGACACCTGTAATCCGATGTATTGATTTTTTTATTTTATAGGTAATTTGTTTTTCCTTCCTCTATTCGGTAAAACAAAGCAAAAAAAAGTTCTACCAAGTATGATGCCAACAGGTGAAAAAAATATAAGAATGGCACTAAACTGAAGTGTTTGGAAGAAAGAAGAAGGAAGAGATAAATTAGCAAATGCAGTAGACCTCCACTTCATTGTTTGATGACCTGATAACTATGTATACGTTGTTTATCTTAACCTGTCCCAGATTTTCGTGCTTTTGTAGCTTATTACACAGAAGCCAGTGAAGGAAATAGACAAAACTACGGCTCTCTACCCTTTCTATAACACTTCTTCGTGATTAACATGGAAATTTGTTGTTAATCTATTGTTAAAACTGAGGGTTGCAGATGGAGAGATTGCAGTTTTTGGCCAAGTAAGGGTAAAATGAGTATAACTGTATATTTGAGGAATGAAGTATCGTACTCAATTATTCATCGGTTCGTGTCGTAGTCCTGAGCAGAAAGCATAATATCCAAAATCTGTAAGAGTAATAATAATAATAATAATAATTAAAAAAAAAAAAATAATAATAATAATAATATGAGGGAGGGGGGAGTGAGTTGGGGGGAGGGCAGTCAAATAGTGGGTGACAGAGCGACTTGGAGGCGTTTTGTCTGCGGCCATCCTTTGGCCTTTGCGGGATTAGGGCATCGGGCTATAGATAATAATAATAATAATAATAAAAATAATAATAATAATAACTGGGGGCGCTCACCATCCACTCACTCGATATATTGCTGCTCTCAGGTGTCTGCCCTTTCCTCTCCTCCATCTTTCTTTCCTTCTAGCCTCTTCTTTCTTTCCTTCATTCTTTCCTCGTCCTTCTGCCTATGGGTGACTTTACGCTCCCTCTTCTGTCTTTCCCTCATTCTTTCCTCTTCCTTCTGCCCTTGAGTGAGTCTACACTGAATGACAAACCAAATGGTTTCCTGAACACGAGGAAACCATTTACTACCCTGCGTGGTAACCATATAGCCAAATTTTGGCGCCTGGTGGTTTAGTGGGTACTTATGGCGCTCCAATCGGATTGAACTGGTGAAGGTTTATAATATCCAAGGGATGGTTGGGGTTGATTGCTCACGTAATGCCACTCAGGGATGAGTGAGGCTGATGACTCATCTTAAATGTCTGGACCAACTTGCCTAGCCACGGGCTCCTACGCTTCTCATGGGGCAACGTAGGACTGGATGATGGATGGATGGATGGAATAATAATAATGATAATAATAATAATAATAATAATGAAAATAACAATAATATTAATGATGATGATGATAATAATAATAATAATAATAATAATAATAGCAATAATTATAAAAATAATAATAATAATAATAATAATTATCTATCTATCTATTGCCAGACGCCTCAATCCCGTTTGGGGTGGCCACAAACATATCGCCTCCACGTCGCTCTGTCCCCCTCCATTTCACTGCCCTGCTCCCAACTCACATCCCCCTCTCTCATATACCTCTCCACCCCATACCTCCATCTCATCCTCGGCCTCCCCCTCCCTCTTCCCCCCTCCACCTCACTCACATACACTCTCTTCGTCAGTCTTTCACCCTCCATCCTCTCCACATGGCCAAACCACCTCAGTGTGTTCCTCATAACGCTTCCTATCACCTCCACATCACCACCACAACGCTCCTTTATATCCTCATTCGTCAGCCTGTCTCTTCATGCGACTCCACAGGCTCCTCTTAAATAACTCATTTCCACAGCTCTCACTCTTGACTTGTGTCCTTCCAACAACGTCCAAGCTTCACTTCCATACGTTAGAGTTGGTATCACAATACTGTCATGTAGTAACTTTTTCACTTCCATGCTCACTTCCCTGTTTCTTATCACTGCTTTCAAAGAACCAGCAACCTTTCTTCCCTGCTGTACCCTTTCAAGCACTTCACCCTCCAAACCTCCATACTTACTCATCACACTACCCAAGTACTTAAACGTACTAACATTTTTCAATTCCTCACCATCCAACTTCGCTGTACATTCACTGACTTCACCTCTCTCAAAGACCATCACTTTACTCTTCCCTACATTCACCTTTAGATTCCGTTTCTTACACACTCTCCCAAACTCATCCACCAAGCCTTGCAGCTCCCCTTCGTCTTCACTCAACAACACAGCATCATCTGCAAACAACAGTACAGGGAGTTTCCAAACACTGTCCTCTCTCACCAGGGCCACTCCAATATCCACTACCCTACCTTGTACCTCTTTTATTACCCCATCCATGTACAGATTGAACAACCATGGAGACATGACATCCCTGTTTCAACCCAACTTTCAAAGAGAAAAATTCACTTAGTTCACCATCCACACGCACTGCAGCCTTCGCACAATCGTACATACTCTTCACAGCATTCAACAACTTCCCATCTACTCCATATATTCTTAACACTTTCCACAATCCTTGTCTATCCACCCTGTCATATGCTTTCTCCAAATCCATGAAAGCCGCATACAACTTCTTTCCCTTCTCTAGAAACTTTTCCACTAAAGATCTAAAAATGAATATCTGATCTACACAACCTCTTCCCTTCCTAAAGCCTCCCTGTTCTTCTCCAACTAATTTCTCTGTTCTTTCTCTAACTCTGTCAATAAGAATCCTACCATACACTTTTCCTATTATACTAAGAAGACAAATGCCGCTATGATTACCACACACTTCTTTTTCCCCTTTTCCTTTGTACAAGGGAATAATTATACCTGACTTCCAATCCTCAGGGACTCTACCTTCCTCCCAGGCCAATCTGCACATCTTCCACATCCATTCTACTACTATCTCTCCCACATGCTTCAGCATTTCACCACACTCCATCAATTCCTGGGGCTTTCCCCGATTTAACTTTCATCATTGCTTCCACAACCTCTATCCTACTGATTTCTTCCTGTCTTCTCACCTCGCTCCTTCTCCCAGCCATTCCCCAGCCACTTATACTCGCATTACTTCCATCCTCTATGTTCAACAATTCCTAAAAGTTTTCTTTCCATCTGCTCACTTTTTCTCCCTTCTCCACTAGTAATCTACCATTTTTGTCTTTCACTCCCCTGCTAACTTCACTTCCACCCAGTCTTACTCTTTTCACCACTTTCCAGAACATTTTCTTACAGTCCCTCCACTTTACACTCAAATTCCTTCCAAATTCCTCATCCACTCTCTTCTTACTCTCTCTTACTAATCTTTTCACCTCTCTCTTTCTTTGTACATATAACTCTCTCTTCCGCCTCTCAACTTCTTCCACGCCCCTATTTCTCATCCATTCATTGTATGCTTTCTTCTTTTGTGCCACAGCCTGTCTCACCTCTTCAGTCCACCACGCTGTTCCTTGCACCCCCCCTCCGTCTTCTCTTCCTTCCACACACCACATCACATGCTGCACATATTTCTTCTGTAAATATCCTACACACACCTTCCACGTCCCCCATCTGCTCCAATTCATATTTGCCCAATCGTTCCTCCACTTCTTTCTTATACTCTGCCTTTTTCTCATCCTCTTGTAACCTTTCCACTCTCCTTGCAACTACTCCTTCCTCTCGTCTTTCCCTTCTTCTATTCCTCCATCTTACTTGAATTCTAATTCTGGCCACCACCAAGTAGTGGTCAGAGTGTCCACTCCCCCAGCCTCTATAAGCTCTTGCATCCTTTACACATCTTCGCATCCTTTCATCCACACACACATAATCAATCATTGCCTTCCTTTCATTCAGTTCACCTCCCACCCTTCTCATCACTCGCCATGTATACCTGTGGATCATTTTATGCCTGAAGAGGGTATTGGCTATCACCAACCCCCTCCCAGCACAAATGTCCACTAACGCACTCCCATTCTCATCTATCTCAGCAGACACACCCCACTCACCAACTATTCCATCCACCTTCACATTCCCAACTTTACCATTCATATCACCGATCAAAAACACTCTCTCATTCCTTCCAAACTTTTCCATGCACACTTCTACATTTGTCCAGAACTCTTCTCTCACTCTTCTAGCACGATCTTGCGTTGGCGCATACACACACACAATTGCCCACATTTGTATTCCAACTTTCAACTTTACCCACACAATCCTTGACCCAACTGATCCATACTGTCTTATGCTCTTCTTCCATTTTTTACTCACAACTATACATACACCTTCCTTTGCCCTCTCATTCTCACCTACTCCTGCACATATACCCCATCCATAGTCCCATTCTCTCACACTTTCTCCTCTCCATTTTGTTTCAGTTATTCCACATACATCCACTTTCGCACCCTCAAGCACCTGGACAATCTCTCTCTCTTTCACCTCATCATTCGCTCCCCTTACATTCCACGTTCCGATAACCATGTCCTTTGTCCGGTCCTTGGTCGTCATCGTTTGGTCAGTCCTTGTCCGAGGCTTATTGTTTGTTTTTTTAGTTAGTTGTTTTCCGGGGAGGGGAACTAACCCTCCGCCAACCCTTTTAGTCGCCTTTTACGACAAGCAGGGATACTGGGGGAGTATTCTTGAAAAAAACCCCTACCCCCAGGGGTAATAATAATTATAATAATAATAATAATAATAATAAAAATAATAACTAGAATTCTTAAACTGCTGAAGCAATATTCAGAGAACTCCAAATTCCAGATGAAAATACTTTTATCATTGTGGCTCTATACTGATGGACTACTGGAATGACTCAAATACTTTTTACGGATTTTAACACGTGACCTTGTGATCAGAGTCAAGGTCATTCATATCATGAAATCATGTTCATCATGACCCGCTACATTTCCACCGAGTTGGTCAGTATCGGCCAAATACTTTCCGATTTAGCACTTTCAGGCATGAGGCTGCCATTTTAATTTTCTTCAGTATCACAAAATTGTTTGTTAGATCTCAGTATCAGTGTCCAGGTGCACTGGTGTATGTTGATGACTACTTACTGGAATATTTGCAAAGCAATCGATGCAGTAGTTTTGGCTCCGCAGGAAAGCAAAAATTGAAAAAAAAAAAAAAAAAAAAAAACAGAGGGCGATAGTGTGGCGCTAGTGCTAGAGGAAAATAGTTTTCTGTTGAAAGAAGCCTGCAACAAAGATACATCAGATGCTGAAAATTTCAGGTCTATATCGAACGATCTTGGATTATCAGCCTTGTATTCTACCCCCCCAAAAAAAAAAAAATAATAATAATAATAATACCTACAATATCAGTAAGAACTCAACAAAATGTGAAGTGCTTAATTATAATAATAATAATAATAATAGTAATAGTAGTAGTAATAGTAGTAGTAGTAGTAGTAGTAGTGATGGTAATGGTGGTGATGGTAGTAGTAGTAGTAGTGGTAGTAGTAGTAGTAGTGATGGTAATGGTGGTGGTGGTAGTAGTAGTAGTAGTAGTAGTAGTAGTAGTAGTAGTAATCGGACCTTTTTTTCGGCATGCTTACAGAAGAAATTATCTTTTACTCATCAGGGAAACTTCACCATGTGGTTCAGGAAGTGTCAACAGATCTCATTCTCGAACCCTTAATGTAATACCCACAGTTGTCAAAAGAAAGCACTGATATTTAACACGTATATTGATGGAGTCGTACGTAGGTTATTCGTACAGCCACGTGCAAAAGCTGGCCATTAACCCTCTGCTAGCATTGTGTCCTGCTTTCCATATTGCTCAGTTCTCCCTAGATGACAACGTAACCTACATTCTGATACTCATTTGTTGTCTCCTTCATATTACTACCACATAAAAGTAATTCACGTAAAGCCTTCCTCTGCTACAGCTGGTAGGGAAGTGTCGGCGAACTTTTACTGATGATGATGATTGTTATGGAGGAGGTGCAGCCTACAACTCCGAGCCCCCACCCCCCCGAACAAAGTATGTAGATAGATAGATAGATAAATAAAGATAGATAGATAGACAGATAGGTAAATAGATATCCTTAATTTAGATTTTTCGAGAAACACTGGGTAGTACTCCTGGGCCCTTATTCTCGTCGGTTGGGGAAGCTCCCTAATACTTTTTCCTGAACGACTTATTTTGTTTATTACATCTTACTGCCCATTCCTGTGTTACTTAAATCCTTCCAATATCGTCATACTTTTTATAGATAACGTAGAAGCGAAAATTAACCAGCCATATCCAAAAACAAATCGCTAAGGAAGAGGTGTTCGAGAGCTTCCTTACTCGACAAAAATACTGGCCCTGGTGCAAAATAAATAGCTAGGGAAGAGGTGCTAAGGAGGCTCGTAAGTCAACGGGACTGTGGACTTAAGTATGAAAACAGGGCTTGTGCTGCCAGGTGGTAAACGGTTAGTAGTCTAGTGACCTTTGGATCATGCATGGGCAATTTGAGGTGGTCAAGTGATTTCATCTTATTTTCCTCTTATAAACTCAAGAACAATTACTTCCTATTGACCTTGTTAAAATACAGTAACAGTTACTTGATAAAATAGTTATAAACAGGGTTAAAATAAGTGCCAAGCCAACAGTTTCCATCGATATAATACACTTTCCTCAAGTGCTGTGTTTTACCCAAATGCTATTGCATTTAAGTTTTTGTCTTTACGTTTCTAATTTAATCGAAACAAGGCAGTCATTGCTAACCCTTATCCGAGTCCCAGCACTTGTAGAAACAAAGGTTGATTTTTTTTTACAGAAGAAAAATAGAGGACGGAAGATCAAATCAGATTAAAAATATATTTTAAAATACAACGTAGTTACTTTCTGTTACGTTGGTTTTCAATTGTAATTAATTTATTCATATTTCCAGGCTGTATATATAATTACATGCACATTTCGTGAAAGAATAAGCAGCTGCTGTACAGAAAATATTGATTAATATTTTCATTTCATTTCTCAAACTTTTGCAATATTGTACTAATATGGATAACACACAAGATTGTTGACCTCTTCAATATAAGTGATGTCCTGTTTATTTATGTATTTGTTTATTAGTTCAGTTATTTATTCATTGTTTCTACCATACATTCATATCAACTTTGGAGAAGTCTCTAATAGTGAAGGAGTTAAATATAGCTATATCTAACCTAACCCTCTCCCCATTACGAACAGTCTCTCTCCTAAGCTGAGTACAGTCGTGTGCTGTCAGAAAGAATAATATAAATGATGAAGATCTTACCGTATACTGTTATATGCATGAAGTCCAAGAGCTTGCATCCCTACGACTTTTTTTTTTTTTCTCTTCTCGTTTCCTTCCTCTTTCTTTCTTTTCGTTCTTCTACTTTCTGTTTGCATTTGTAACCTGACGAAGTTCTTAATCTCTTCCAGGTCAGTTGATAGTTCCTTCCCTGAGTCCTTGCGGTTCCCCTGCGTGCCGCACGTTATCGCATGCCACCACTCTGGTACTATAGTCGCTGCACACGACTCTGAGGTTGTCATTATCGTACAACACCCACCATTCCTATGGATGACAAGGTAAGGCTGTCTCATCTCAGTCTGGTGTGAGTGCACATATCTAAGCACTCAGTTCCCCGCTTTGTGAATAAGTTTTATTTTTTGTGTACCCCTTTTCTTTAGTTTGGAGACGATTAATGCATGTGACCTTGCTCCTGTTCAACGTCGTGTGTGTGTGTGTGTGTGTGTGTGTGTGTGTGTGTGTGTGTGTGTGTGTGTGTGTGTGTGTGTGTGTGTGTGTGTGTGTGTGTGTGTGTGTGTGTGTGTGTGTATTTAAATAGACTATTAATAATTGTAATCATACAGTGTATTTCTTTTTTCCATTTTTCACGGATTATTTTGTCAACATCTGTAACTATGCTGCGAAACCATTGCCTTTAATTTTCTTGGCTTTTCAGTTATTTTTCTATTTTTACCTTGCCAAGTAACCTTTGACCCTACGTTATTTTCCCGTCGTCTGTTATCATATATGTGACCTTGCAGTAGGGTTTACTTTTGTTGTTGAGTGTGTAGCCTACTTCACTGGGCGTACTGTTGAATACTTATGACATTTTTTTTTAACCTTGCTTTTAGGGCCTCGAATCATCCCGCTTATGGGCGGGAAAGGTGGTGAGGTGGAGATGATAATGATGATTCTGATATATCCCTCATCTATGCATCTGTCTATCTTTCCTTATTGTATCCATACAGTATTTATTTCAGTCATTTTCTGTGTCCTCTGTCTGTCTGTCTGTCTGTCTCTTTCGTATATATATTTATAGATAGATAGATAGATAGATATGGTTTGCCAATGTGACATTCTTGTTTTCCTGGTGTCAGATCTAGGTCAGTCTTGCTCAATATCTGTGACCTTTCATATCTAACCTTTTATGCCAGTTATTCTTAGTCCTTTTTTTTTTTTTCTATAAACATGATATCTCTCATTTGTCTTTTTTATTCATGCCTCGGCGAGTAATAATGCATATCATTTTATTCAGGGTCATTTTATATTATTTATGTAATATGAAAATAGAACCCTTACTGCCACTATATTTCTTCACTAATTTTTGCAGTCTTTGAACATTGCCTTTTACTTTATGGATATCCGGATGTATTTTGCTGAGTTTCATGAGAGAGAGAGAGAGAGAGAGAGAGAGAGAGAGAGAGAGAGAGAGAGAGAGAGAGAGAGAGACCCACCCACCTTTGTATGCACGAAAAACGAGGTGTTGTGTCAAGGAGTGAGGGTGTATGAGGAAGAGGGGCGTCCCTTGGGAACAAGGGGTCTTTACTGGGGCCTTCTGTTAGAGCCACACCTTAGGAGAAGCGGCGTCCGGCGAGAGATAGATAGATAGAGAGAGAGATAATTAGATAAGTAGGTATATATATATATATATATATATATATATATATATATATATATATATATATATAGACAGACAGATAGATATATTGACTGACTGACTGATTGATTAGTTGGTAGATAGATATGTAGGATATCCATAGATAGACTGTTGGATAAGGCAGATAGGCAGTAGGTTTTTGATAAATAACTCATGATTAAATAGGGTTAGATAGACAGACAAACAGACACGCACACAGACAGATAGATTAATAGATAACTAGATAAATAGATAGACAGATAGACTGATAAACTGTTAGCTGACTACATGTGTTGAAATAATAAGAAAGGAATATTCTGTAGATATTGGGGAGTGAAAAGAAGACATCTTTAACATTGTTCCACCTGATACAAATGCAACACAGGTGAATTCTTGCACACTATTACAACATTAATGAAATATTTTTGCATGCGTGTTGTACAGCTGATTATGTGTCACTGTATGAGGTTTTTGGCACACACTTCACACTGGAAAACTGCACATGATGAAATCTCACACTGCTCCGCCACACTCTCTACCACATCGCATTATCCCACCTCTCACTCATGCTTTTGTCAAACCATACATTGCTGTTCTTCACACTGCCACACCTCTCATACAGCAAAGCACACACGCAGTCACACCTCACTGTAACACCTCACACTGGCACATATCATATTGTTAAACCTCACACTGCCAAGCCACAGTCTCCCAATTACTCACAGTCATATCTTAGACAGCCACACCTCACACTGGCACATAGCACACTGCCAAACCTCACACTTCCACACTACTCACATCAGTACCTTATACTCGTACTGCCACACCTCACATTCGCAGATCACACTGCCACACTATGGTACACAGTCACACCACACACTGTCATACTTCACAGTGTAACATGAAACCCTGTCGCACCTCTCAGTCACACTACACAAGGACTCACTTCACTCTCATACCTCACACTGCCAAAATACAGAGGCAAGCAACACACACTACCGCACTACTCTTTACCACGCCACACTTCACACTAGAACACCTTCAATTTACAACTGTGACTCACTTCCCATATGCACCTTGCACTGCTAAACACCCCACTCTACCACAGCACACACCTCCCAGTCATATTTCACCGTAACACTTCATACTGCTACACCACACACTGACACACACACCCACACACACACACACACACACACACACACACACACACACACACACACACACACACACACACACACACACACACACACCTCCTATTCCCTACACTATGACTCAGCCAACACACTCTGCAACTGTACTCACTTCAACATTGCCTAAAAATGTCATATGTCCTGAATGCTGAGATGTAGCAATAGATTAGCACTAAACTATGATGCTAGTAAGGAAGAGGTGCTATGAAAATGGTGTAAATCCATACCATTGGCCTTTTCTGCCGATAGGGTACGTGAAATAAGTTTAAAACGGGCCAAAAACTAGGCCAAGTTAGAGTAAAAGGAGTATAGATATAATTTATGTTCAACAAAAAATAACCAGTAAATTCGTCTGAATTAATATTGCCTCAGTCAGTACCAGACAAAGTGAAGGTACAGGGCGCCTTTAAAAAAAAAAAAAAAAAAAAAAGGTATCTCTCCACTGGGGTTTGATGAATTTAGAAACCGAGCAAAGTTCTAAGACACAGATTGATGTATTACTCTGGTATCTCAAAATAAATGACATCCCTACTTTTTTTTTTTTTTTTTTTTTTTTTTTGAGTACTGACAAATAACAAGACCAATATTTGCACTTCTTCCACAGGAGGACGCATGAATCATAACACTTCTTTAAAGTTAAAGAATTTCTCTCTCTCTCTCTCTCTCTCTCTCTCTCTCTCTCTCTCTCTCTCTCTCTCTCTCTCTCTCTCTCTCTCTCTCTCTCTCTCTCTCTCTCTTCAAGGAGTGCATAATTATTCTCCCAGATAAGTTTTTGCTAACATTCTTACTACCCTCAGAGTTACCTTTGTTCAGCATAAACATTGTATTTGTAAGTAGTTTAAAAGCATCATTAATTTCAACAATCCTTCAAGTGCAGTGATATTATCTATGTTGTTTTTATCTGCAAATTAATTAGATGACCAGCAGCCTTTCTCAGGTCCTTATTCTCGTCGGTTAAGTAAGCTCCCTAACACCTCTTCCAAAGCGATTTAGTTTGCCTGTTACTCTTTACGATGCACATCTGTGTCATTTAAATCATTCAAACACCACCACACTCAGCGTAAATAGCATACGAATTGAAATTAACCAGCCGTATCCAAAAATAAATCGCTGAGGAAGAGGTGCTAGGGAGCTTCCTTAATCGACGGGAGTACGGACCTCAGTGCTGATTTTAGAACTGCCTCCAATGATACTTTTTTTTTTGGGGGGGAGGGGGGAGCAAAGAAAAAAGAACCAAAGGCCAGAAGTAAGGTGACGTTTCTTTCTATTCTAATTTTTTGTTCACAATGAGACGATTTTATTCACATGACAGCCCCTAACACCTCGTCCTAGGCGATTTATCTTGTTTATTTTAGGTTTCTGTTGTCCTTTGTGGTGCTTAAGTCATTCCAATATCCCCATACTCTGCATAAGTAAGGCACAATATTGACTAGTAGAATCCGAGAATAAATCGCTGAGGAAGATGTGATAGGGAAACGATTTTATTCTGCTAACAGAAGCCTCTCGCGGTGAAGAGTTAAGAAAAATTAATTTCATCATTTAGTACAGTTTTTTACTGGTTTTATTGGTCAGCATTCTCGTCGGTTAACAAGCTCCCTAACACCTCTTCCTAAGTGACTTATTGACCAGCTCATACTTCCCTTATTGCTGGTAGGGTTTTCTTCCTTGGTTTCAATCTTTTGGCCAGCTCCATGCTGCCCTTGTTGTTAGTAGGCTTTTCTCTCTTTCTTTCTTGTTTTATTGTGGCAGGCACTTCAAGCCTTCAGAATTGACTGATTCCGACCACACATGGATCCAATGACCAGCCTATTACCTAGCTGTTTCTGCAAGGTTTGGGTTGCACGGCAACTACTAGTTGCCTAGCAACGGCCGAAAAACCGCTTTTTTCAATACTTTTCACGTTTTGAGCTGTTGAAACATTACCATTGGGATTTGAAAGCTCTGACTTCTTTAGACGTAATCTTGAGGTCCTTCCATATCGGAACTGTGCGGTCCATTTTTTCCTTTTCTGTCCTCTAGTTTTCGAGTGGCAACCCAGCGAAAATTGGCCTCAGTGTTCCTAACAACCAGGGCATGTTGCCAAAAATGTCCCCCTAGTTTCCCAGTGCCTTAGTGGAATTGAATGAAAGTTTGCATGCTTATAGATATTAACTAGTACTACAACTTTCTATCGTACATCTATGTGCTACATTGGCCGGGTCAGGGGTCAAAGGTCATCAAATGCGAAAATGGTGAAAATAGCTAAAATCATGATTATGCTAGCCCGAAATGCTTAGGTTCCGAAGATTATTAAGCCAGGGCCATGATTCTTGGATGAAATGTTGCGATAGAGTACCTCCATGCAAAAATGACTTTTTGTGTCGAAACCCACTTCCAGTCGCTGGCAGCACCACCTAGAAGTTATAGCTCTGGTGAACCATTCTGCGAATTTCAAGTTCCCTACCTCAACAGTTTGTGGATGGAATCGAACGAAACTTTGCATGTTTGTAGACGTTAATGAGTACTACACGTGTGCTTAGTACGTGCTTGATCTATACAGGTATATGCCTGGTCAATGGTCAAAGGTCATCAAGTGCAGAAAATATGAAAAGCACTAAAATTATGACCTTGCTCAGGCGAAATGCTAAGGCTCCGAAGATTATTAAGACAGGGCAATGTATCTTGGCTGAGATATTGTCCTTCGGTACCGCCATACATGAGTTACTGTTCATAGCGAAACTCACTTCCTGTCGCTGACAAAGCATGGTCCGCTTAGAGCTGACCAGTGACTTTTGATGGCTACCAGCTTGTTATACTTATTATACGTCTGTATCATCTTTGGTGTTGCATACCTCATTCTAATATCGCCATGCTCTATGTAAGAGGGTACAAACTGATACTGATCAGTCGAATCCAAAAATAAATCGCTAAGGAAGAGGTGAGAGGGAGACGATTTCATTCGGCTAACAGAGGCCTCATGTGATGAAAGGTTAAGAAAAAATAGTCACTTATTTTAGTGCGATTTTTTATATACTTTATTGGTTTGTATACTAGTCGGTTAAACAAGCTCCCTATCACCATCTCCTAAGCTTTTTGTTTTACTTATAATACGTTACTATAGTCTTCTGTGTTGCCTTAATATTTCCAATATCGCCATATTCTGCATAAGTAAGGTACAAAATGGTATTAACCAGCCAATTCCGAAAACAAATCGCTGAGGAAGAGGTGCTAGAGAGACGATTTATTCAGATAACACAGGCCTCTGACGGTGAAGGATTAAGATAAAATACTCAGTTCTTTTGTTAATATTTTTTATATGTTTTTGTGACCTGCATTCTCATTGGTCAAGGAATCTCCTTAACACCTTCCCCTAAACGATTTATTTTATTTATTATAAGTTTCTGTCGTTTTTTGTGTTCCTTAAATCATTTTAGTATCATTCTACTCTTCATGATAAGGCACAAGAATATATTAGCCTTCTAAATTCAAAAATAAACCGCTGAGGAATAGATACTAGGGAGCATCCTTTAACGACGAAAATCCGGGCCATTGTCCCTACCATCAGGCTTTTTTCTTAAATGAGATAATTCGCTTTATTCCATGCCTTTTTAATTTATTTACTTGTTTACTTATTTAAATGTATGTATCAGTCAGACTTCATGTGTTTAAGTATCTGTCTTTATATATGCATTTATTTACGTTTATTTCTTATTTATATATTTACCTGTTTGTATCTTTATATACCTCTTTATTTATTTATGTATCTATCTGTCTATCTATCTGTCTATTTTCCACTCTTCCAGTCGCCAGATACTGTTATCCAAGATGATCTTCTTTAACATGCCACCAAATAAGCTCATTCATTTTAATAATAAAAGAAAAATAAAGAAAAAAGAACAATAAAATAATCTGTCTATATACCTAAGCTGCTTCCCCCAAAGAAAATATTAATGAAATAATACATAGCAAAAAAGACCAATAAATAATAAAATAACAACAATGGATTA
>NC_136992.1:5527802-5562802 GCF_032717465.1 Coenobita brevimanus | reverse complement strand
CACCTAACCAGAATTCTTTAAGGACACTTGACTGGACTTGAAATTTCTTTCAAGAATTCCAATCGCAATAATGATGGCAAGCCCATTAAACTTGACAGTGATTTGAGGAACAGTAGTTGATATGATGCGATCAGTCTGCTTCCCATATTTTTTTCTGCATAATTTGTTTTTCCTCTCTCTATCTAAAAAGAAAAAAAAAAAAATACTGAGCGCAGCCAATCGAGTATCGGAAGCCCAGACACACTCTAAGTTCAGAAGTCTTCAAAAAATTGAAGGTTTTACCTTCCATTTTGCAATATAAGTATTAGAAATAGGAAATTTGTTTTCTACATTTTTATTGATCATTTTTGAAGGTAAAAGTGGAGGCAGGTGCAAAAAGGGATCAAAGTGATTTCATTTACCACTTGACAGATGCTCTGATTGGTCAATTCATTTCAAGTTGTTTCTTTAAAATCCATCCATTGTGTTGCAAGGCGTTTGACAGTAGATGGACACTCAAAGGTCAGAAATACTTTTGATTTTTTCTCCACATTGGCACTCGGATTGGTCAACTCAAATGTCATGACAAGTTTCGTCATACTTCATCCAGTTGTCTGGATGGGTATGGATAATAGACAGACAGCCAGATGTCAAAGTCAGACTTTGCGAGCATCAGAACTGTCAGATCTACGTGTACGTCATCTTTCACTGAAATCCGTTCAGGTCCTTGGACAGAACTTTTTTTTTTTTTTATGTGTCCGACTCTGGGCATAGGCTTCACAGCCTACTCTCAAGGCCCAGTAGTCCTCCTACATGCCATACACCTCTACATATCACCACTTCGGCGCTAACACCCACCGTCCATATTGAATACATGCTAGGGTACTCTAACGTTGCCTAAAATTCCCATCTCTCCATCATGAATGTTGAGTTGTGAGAATAAACTGACACTGGATTATCATGCTAGTCACAAAGAATTGTTATGGAAAGTGCGTAGAGTGGTAGCATTCTTTCTTCCACAGAACTATGTGAAATATGCTGTAAAAGGACGAAAACCTAGGCCAAGTTAGAGAAAAACATTATATTTGACAGACAAATAGACAAGAGACACTAGATTCACTTATAGACTCCTACTCACTTTCGTTATCTCTGTCTCTGTCCAGTCACTAGGGGACATAAATCAAGAGTGAAAGCTGTAGAAACAAGTTAAAGCGGGTTAGAAGAACCTGTGAAGTGACGTGCAGTGATCCGTATTTTATTCCTATGTTATTATTTGAGACCATCTGCACCATAGGTAGAGACTATTGTTTTCGCTGATGTTATTATATTAGCCTGACAGTCACGCAACGATTCCAGGAGAACCGGAGACTGTGCAAGGAATCTGAAGGGCCTAGGTTATGTGTCCTGGCATGGGCCATTGCTGATTTAAGAAAAACAAAATATTAATCTCCACAGTGTGGTCAAGGTCACTGTAAGAAACAGTAGCCGACACATACGTTCCTCGACACCTTTGTCAGATCCCGTGTTGATGTTGCACAAGAAGTTACTTTTCGGTCTTCAGATCTTGTTTATGTTAATCATACTTTACCATACTGCAAAGCTAAGCTTCCTTAATATAGAATAAAAGTATATAAGTAATTATTATCATTTCATCCTCAGAGACTCCCAACGATTCCAGGAAGAACTGTAGACTGCAAGGAATCTGAAGGGCCCAGGTTATGTATCCTGGCGTGGACCATTGCTGATAGTTTATTAAAATCCAAACCTTCCCAATGGGGTCAAAGTCACTAGGAAACAGTAGATGGAGTCAAGTGACTGTCCATATGACAGTTATTGAGTCCTAGTTATTATTATTCCAGCCTCTGAGTCTCGCGACGATTTCAAGGGAACCGGTAACAGTGCAAGGAATCTGAAGGGCCCAGGTTATGTGTCCTGGCATGGGTCATTATTGGTCGAATAAAATCCAAAGCTCCAAGTGAGGTCAAGATCATTTTAAAGGGGTTTTCACACATTCAGGAGTCGGACTAAGAATCATTGCGAGTTGCTACTCTTGAGACACTGCACCTAATCCTGACAAGTCCTCAATAGTCATACGGACTCTCGGCACTGTCTCTGGACTCCTCGCGCACTCCTGATGTTTTTGACATGTTCAAAATTTGTCGAGAACCGCTATGAATTTTTTAAACTCCTAGAGCAGGGGTCGGCAACCTTTTCAGTCCAAGGACCAGAGAAAGCTTCTAGGAGTAGCCAACGGGCCGGAGTGCCAAAGAGAACCTAAAAGTGACAGTGTACAAAAATTTTATAGAAAAGCAGGCAAACCAGTGACTAGATTACAAGAAATTTATTGAAATACATGCAAATCAGTGACTGCAGAAAACAGTTTGTGACAATATACAAAAATTTTATAGAAAAGCAGGCAAACCAGTGACTAGATTACAAGAAATTTATTGAAAAACATGCAAATCATTTTGTGACAGTGTTACGCCCTTGTGTTGGGCGTGGGCGTGCGTGTGTTTGAAAGGGCGTGTTTGAGTGTGCGCGCATGTGTTTGAGTAAGGCTCAGTAAGCCATTGTCTGATTTGGGCGGGCGGGCGGGCGGGACAGCACCTACCAATACGAGTAACTAGTGAGTGTGAATGTTGCTGTGAGCTTGGAGGCTGGGTGAAGTGGATGAATGAAGAGAGAGAGAGAGAGAGTAGCAGCAAGAAATGCACTTTATATTATCCACATTCCCTAATGATAAAAGTACATTTCAGACTAAGAAAGTTTGATGCATACCTCTTTTCAGTACGAACTCCTACGCCACGGAGACTGGCCGCTGGCATGACCGTTACTGACTGGTGAGGGAAGGCTGCTCATGGGACGTCACATGTAATGCAGAGTTGCTAGATGCCACGATAGTGGCCAGTCCCACGTCGGCGCCTCTCAACATGATCGCGTGTTACCATGTAGTCATTTTCTCCCTGGCGATTTTCCGTGGTGCTTCTGTGGTAAAGATCTCAGTCATGCAATTTGCCCCGCGCTACCCACCGTGATCACGTCACGAGGCGCCGACTTACTCATTTAGTTGGCTAGGCTGTTGCAGGCCGGATTGTTATATAAATATCAAGCAGGGTGACGGGCCATGAGTTCGGACTCTGCAGGCCGGATCTGGCCCGCGGGCCGGAGGTTGCTGACCACTGTCCTAGAACATACCTAAGGCATTCGTGACTACTCTTAGCTACTCTTAGCGACTCATAGCTACTCGTAGACCTTTACAGACCATTTGGTTCAGCAATGCGTTGTGACTCTTAGCTACTCATAGCGCCGCCCTAGGGAACTCGTAGCAATGCGTAAGCTATGCATAGCTACTTGTAGCACCCACCTGGTGCACTCCTAGATTGCTGGATTCTTGGCCAAATGGACAAGAATCCGTGAGGAGTTTGAACTCTTGGCGACTCTTCGTCCGACTCCTGAATGTGTGAAAGCCCCTTACGAAATGGAAAATTTTGGGTTCGTATTCTCCCAATATTTCAGGAGAACTGGAGACTGGGCAAAAAATCTGAAGGTCCCATGTTTTGTGTCCTGGGGTGGGCCATTGCAGATAGAAAAAAATATCCACATCTGACAAATGGGTGAAGGTCATCGCAAGAGATGTAAAATTTAACTTCTGAGATAGTAAGCTATTGTATTTCGACCAGTTTCCACTAAATCACTACACAACGTATCCTACCATTACCTATGAACACTACTGAGGTGTTATGTTCATGCCTTAATGACCGTTAGTCACGGACATCTCTCAGGAACAGTAGGTGAAGACTACTGACTGACCACATGACAAGTACAGAGTTCTAGTTAGTCTCTACTTACTACATACGTGGAGACTTTTTTTTGTTGGTATTATTATTCTGGCCTCAGAGTCTTGCGATGATTCCAGGAGAACAAGAGACTGCAGAAAGAATATGAAGGGCCAAGGTTATGTGCCCTGACGTGGACCATTGCTGAATGAATAACAAATCAAACCCTTTACCTGCAGTGGAAGGACATGGTAGAAAGAGTCATCAGTATCATGAGTGCACGAGATAAGTTGGTCATGTCTACTGGAGATTTCAATGCGACCTAGACAATGAATCTGAAGGGTGACCTTGGGGCAATTTCCACTAAACTACTACTGAATCTACCCTACCATGACCTATGAACACTACTGAGGTGTCCTGTTCATGTCTTAGTCACCGTTAGCCAAGGACCTCCATCCTGTGCAGTAGGTAGAGACTAGTGACTGTCTGAAGGAGAGCTACAGAGTTCTAGTTTATTATTATTATTATTATTATTATTATTATTATTATTATTATTACCTCCGCCAACGAAGTTTGAGGAGGTTATTAATTCACCTATGTTTATCTGTTTGTTAGTCTGTCCACACGATATCTCCAAGAGTGCTCAATGAATTTCAATTAAATTTTGTAGAAGGGTGGGCCATGGACAAAGAAGGAATTCGTTTAAATCTTAGGACGGATCTGTATCCAGATCCGGAGTATCTTGCAATATATCTCCAAAAGTTCTAAATGAATTTCAATGAAATTTCGTAAAAGGGTTGGCCATGAGCCAAGAAGGAATAATTTAAATTTTTGGGATGGATCTCGATCCGGATCCATATTCTATGTGTCCCGCAACATATCTCCAAAACTCTCAATGATTTTCAATATAATTTTGTGGAAGAGTTAACCATGGATCAAGGAACAATTGATTTAATTTGGGGGTGGATCAGGATCCTATATACTCCATACAGTATCTCCACGGATCCTGATCGGGGTCCTTTTTAATGACAATGGCATTGGCGGAGGTATGCACTCTTTGGATGCTTTCTAGTTATTGTTATTATTGCCTCCACCAAGGAGGTTATGTTTTTGCCAGGAATGATTTGATTGTCTGTTGGTCCGGTAGCAGGATTACTCAAAAAGTTATGAACGGAATTTGCTAAAATTTTTCAGAGGAGTTGGGTATGGTCCAAGGAACAATCCATTAGATTCGGTGGTGATCTGGATCATCATATGGATCCACGAATTTTTTGTTGATTGTCCACGTGTTATCATCAAAAGTTCTCAGTGAATTTCAATGAAATCCTGCAATGGCATTGGCGGAGGTATGCACTCTCTGAGTGCTTTATTATTATTATTATTATTATTATTATTATTATTATTATTATTCTCTCTGACAAGGAGAATATGTTTTCACTCGTTTATGTTTGTTTGTTTTTCTGTTCCAGGATTACTCAAGAACTAAAAGAGAGATTTGGACCAAATTTCGTGGGTAGATATCCCATCTCCCATGGAACATTCGATTAGTTTTAGGGGCAGATCCGGATGGTATTACAGATTCTGGATCCGGAAAACTTGTTTGCAAAACCCTAATCAGTGATGAGAAAACCTAACTCATTATGAAGAGTGGTTTGGAAATTACTTTCTCTTGACGCAGAGATGCGCTTCACTGAGTGCCCTTCTAGTTAGTCTCCAACGATTACATGGGTGGGGACTGTTGTTTTCTTTGGTATTATTATTATTCCCGCCTCAGAGTCTCCCGACAATTCCAGGAGAACCGGAGACTGCACAAGGAATCTGAAGGGTCCAGGTTATGTGTCCTGGCATGGGCCACTGCCAATAGAAAAAAAATCTTTATCACCCCAGTGGGGCCAAGGTCACTGTAAGAAAAAGTAAATGGAGACTAGTGACCATCTGCAGGACAGTTACTGAGTTCTATCTAGTTTCCACATATTACGTAGGTGGAGACTATTGTTCTTGCTATCATTATTATTCCAGCCTCCGAGTCTTGCGACGATTCTATGAGAACCAGAGACTGCGTGAGGATTCTGAAGGGATCAGGCTATGTGTCCTGGCATGGGCCATAGCTTATTGAAAAATAAAATCCAAATCCTTTACGCACTGTGGAAGGGCATGTCAGGAAGTGTCATATCAGCATTATGTTGTGAACGAGATAAGTTGGTTGTGTCTACTGGAGAATTCAGTGGGACCTGAGGAAGGAATCTGAATTGCCCAGGTTCTGTGTCCTTGTATGGACCGTTGCTTATAGAAAAAAAAAAACAAATATCTCCAGTGGGGTCAAGGTCATTGTAAAAAACAGTAACTGGAGACTAACGATTGTCTGTAGGACAGTTACAGAGTTCTAGTTAGGCTCCACTTACTAAGTAGTTGGAGACTATTGTTTTTGCTGGTATGATTATTACAGTGCTCGGCTCACAGTCTCGCAACGATTCCAAGAGAACTGGAGACTGTGCATGGAATCCGAAGGGCCTAGATTATGTCCTGGCATGTGGCCATTGCTGGTAGAAAAATCCAAATCCCTCAGTTGACTCAAGGTCATATTAAGAAACAGTAGCAGACACATGCATTCAACATACTGTACCTTACCAAATGGCTAAGATTCCTTATTGCAGGTGCACAATAAAAATATGTAACTAACTATTATTATTCCAGCCTCAGAGTCTCGAGACGATTCCAGGAGAACCAGAGACTGTGCAAGAAATCTGAAGGCCCCAGGTTATGTGTCTTGATGTGGACCACTGCATATAGGAAAAATAATCTAAATCTCCCTAGTTGGGTCAAGGTCACCAAGACACATTAGGTGAATGCAAATGACTGTCCATAGGACAGTTACAGAGGTCTAGATACCAATGTGTTTTTCTTATGACTACTACTACTACTGTGACTACTGCTACTACTGCAACTAGTACTACTGGAACTACTACTACTGCTATCGCTAGTACTACTGTTATTAGTCTCCACCTACTACATATATGGACACTATTGTTTTCGCTGGTACTATTATTATTCCGGCCTCAGAGTCTCGCGATGATTCCAAAAGAACTGCAGACTCTGAAAGGAATTTGAAGGGCATAGGTTACGTGTCCTGGCATGGGCCATTGCTGATAGAAAAAATTCCAAATTTCCCCAGTGGGGTGAGGGTCACTGTAAGAAATGTAAAATTTCGGGTTCAGAGTCTCCCGACGTTTCTAGGAGAACCTGAGACTGGGCAAGAAATCTGAAGGTCCCAGGTTATGTGTCCTGGGCTGGGCCATTGCAGATAGAAAAAAATCCAGATCTGTGAAATGGGGTCAAGTTCATTTCAAGAAATGTAAAATTTGTCTTTTGAGCTAGTATTGAACTTGGACCAATTTCCACTATATACTAAAGAATATACCCTACCATGACCTATGAACATTACTAAGGCGACCTGTTCAAGCCTTAGTGACCATTAGTCAAGGACCTCCATCTGGAACAGTAATTGGAGACTAGTGACTGTCAGCAGGGCAGTGACTACTACTGTTATTATTAGTCTCCACCTACTATGTGGGTGGAGACTATTGTTTTTGCTGGCATTATTACTCCTGCTTACAGTCTCCCAACGATTCCAGAAGAACCGGAGACTGTGGAAGGTATCTGAAGGGCCCAGGTTATGTGTCCTGGCATTGGCCATTCCTGATAGAAAAAAATCCAAATCCTTTATGCACAGTGGAAGGGCATGTCAGAGAGAATCATATAAATATTATGAGTGAACGAGAGAAGTTGGTCGTGTCTACTGAAGATTTCATTGCGACCTGCACAAAACATCTGAATGGTGAACTTGGACCAATTTCCACTAAACTGTGACAGAATGTACCCTACCATGACCTATGGACACTGATGAGGTGTCCTGTTCATGTCTTAGTTACCGTTAGTCAAGGACCTCCATCAGGAACAGTAGGTGGAGTCTAGTGACTGTCTGGTGGACAGTTACAAAGTTCCAATTATTATTATTATTATTATTATTATTATAATTATTATTATTTCGTGGTTTTTGCCATGTACTCCCAGAGAGGTTATGGCATTGGCTCGCTGTAGATATATAGCAGTGTGTAGCATTTTTCAACCAAATGCCTTTCCTGACGTCAATCAATGGTCCATGTGTAGACGCGAAAGTTGCACCCCTAAGTCGATGGCACATGTTCTAACCCATTCAGCCACGGCGGTTCCTTTCATCTCTATCACAGACGATTTAGCTCAGTGCCGAAAACCCCAGTTCAGTACAAGGGTTAAGCAGTTATATAGTACGAATATTAATGATATGAAAGAATTGTTATTGACACTGACCTTGGCTAAATTCGGTGCAATGGTGACATCCAGCACTATTACAACTGGTTTTGAGTGACCGGTTTTTATTAAGAGGAAAAAAGGTCACATAAAGGAGTGGTAAAGGTACTGTGAAGAGATAAGGTGGTGTTGGGACTGATTAAATTCACTGAAGGAGAGATTAGTTGTTGTTAACCCATTAGTTGCCAGAGTTCCTGTGAGAGGGATTTTGCTGGACGAGTGCTAAGCGTACCACCCTCTGCCTATCGGCTCATAGCCGCGAAGCCTATACAGTAGGTCCCTACCCCGGGGTTCCCTTCTTTATTAAATTTTGAAAATGCCCAGTTCTGTCCATTATGTTGGACGCTGGGCACCAATGGGTTAAAGAAGCTCACTGATTTGCCAGTGTGTAACCCATTAGTGGCCAGAGTTCCTGCGAGAGGGATTTTGCTGGATGGGTGCTAAGCGTACCGCCTTCCGCCTATTGGCTCACATTTGCAAAGCTCATAGGTCCCTACCCCGGGGCTCCCTTCTTTATTAAAGTTTGAAAATGCCCAGTTCTGTCCAATATTTTGGACGCTGGGCACCAATGAGTTAAGGGGAAAGGTTGATATAAGTGAGTGATAAATGTATTTGGAAAAGATAAAATGACATTGGGAATGATTAGATACTGTTAAAGAGCGATAAGGGTGATTAGTTTTTGTTACGGATAGATAAGGCAATCCTGAAAAGTGATGAAGATAGAGATAAGGAGAAAAGTTGGTTATGCTGTTAAGAAGATATTTAGTGAAAAGTGATACAGCGTTGTTGATACCGACCTTGACTAAATCCAGTGGCAGCGGTGGGATCCGACACCAGGTCGGACAGCTGAGGGGCAGTGTCAGTCAGTAAACACAACAACTGCCCCTCACTGCTGATGAAGGAACTCCAGGCCACGCATCCATTCAGAGTAAAGCACCGCATCCGACACATACCTCAACACACAGGGAAAAGAAGGACATCATCAGCGTCATCATCAGCATCATTATCATCAACATTACTGTCATCATTATAATCACCAGTCATCAAACACCAGGACAGAGAAGGGCTTCATCATCGTCATCTTCATGGTCATCATCATCATCAGTGTTATTATCACCACTGGAGTCATTATTATTAACTCCACATTATGTGGAGTTCTTATTGATATTTTAGACGTAATTTCTCTTTTTCGGGGGAGGTGGGGGGGGGAGTTCTATGCGGCTGGCATTCCAAGACCTTTCGAGATAGAGACTTGAAATTTTCAGGAGTAATGTACCTTGGTTACAGGCTTCTTTTGACACAAAAAAATAGTTTCCTAGCACTAACGCCGCACTAGCAACTTCTGTTATTTTTTTTTATTTTTGTTCTCCTGTACAGCAAAAATTCCCTGTTCGATTGCTTTGCAAATGTTCCAGTAAGTAGTCGTCAACATATACTAGTGCACCTCGGTATTGATACTGAGATCAAACAAATACTTTTCGAGATATTCAGGAAAATCAAAATGGCCACCACATGCCTGAAAGTGCTAAATCGGAGTGTTTGGCCGATTTTGACCAAACTCGGTGGAAATGTAGTGGGTCATGTGTGAACATGGTTTGCATAGTATGAATGACCTTTACCTTGATCTCAAAGTTATAGGTCAAAATTCGTAAAAAACTTTGAGTCATACCAATAGTCCCTTGATATTAGGTCTACAGTGATAAAAGTATTTTCAGCTGGAATGTTGAGATCTTTGGATATTACTTCAGCAATTACAGAATTTTAGTTTATTATTATTATTATCATTATTATTATTATTATTATTATTATTATTATCATTATTATTATTATTATTGAAATTATTATCATTATAATTATTATTATTATTATTATTATTATTATTATTATTATTATTATTATTATCATTATCATTATTATAAATATTATTAGTAGTATTATGATGATGATTGATGATGATGATGATGATGATGATGATGATTATCATGCAATTTATAGACCACCTTCTAAATGAGACTATAATAATCAGAAGAGTGAGACAACTGATAACTGCCTTATGGTTTTTATGTTGCAAGAGGTTGGTCAAGTAGCATAGTGAGTTTTATTGTGATCTAAATATAGGATGGTCCACATATTGCTCCCCAGGCTTGTTTTTTCTTGTGTGTTGTGGGAACGGCACAACTTGTCTGCCAGTGTGAGGACCAATGATATTTTTGGTTGCCTCGTTACTTTAATCAGTTCAGGAGTCACTAGATGTAATAAATGAAATGCTATTTACCATGATGAGGGTTATGGGAAACAGGAAATGGTGCAGAACAGGCACTTGTAATGCTAAGCCGTCCCCACAACACAAGAGAAATCGTAAGCTGAATGGAAAGTTGAGGTGCAATATATGGACCCCTTTGTATACTCACAATGGGAGGTCACAGGTGCTTCGTGCAGGGGTGTGACGTCCAGCTTCGTGGCAGGGTGTATTTCATAAATCGGCAGGGATCCGAGAACAAGGGTGGGCAAGCAAAAGATCACCCACACACCCACCTTCGAACATACGCCCATCCTCGCCCACACGCCCACATTCTCCCACATGCTGCCTAACGCCAAAATTCCTCCGCCCCTCCTTTCGCCAACTGCAACCAAACATCAAAACATTGCAGAGTAGTCATTTTCCCCACGAACCCACTCTCACCCACGCACCCAGTCTAGTCAACATTCCACCCATTGTGACAGCCTCTACCTCAGTTCTAGTTTTCACGAAGTGCAGCCAAGATGAAATTGCTGTTCAGTACTGTATTTTCATTTTTTGTGGGCATCTCAGAAGTATGACTGATAGAGGTCTTGGGGTCGGAGGAGAGCGTGCGCTAACCCGCCTTGGTTCGAATCTAGAAGGTGGCCGGAGCTATTTACCTATTTATTTATTTATTTATTCTTCATTTAGCCATCAGAACACTGCCAGGAAATTATTGTGGTCCTTTACGGCTTAAATGATCTGGACAACAGTAGCTTAGCTCTGTGAATTCCTACTCTCTCCGAAGGACCCAAAGGCATAGTGTAGGGAAATGGAATATCTTGTCCGGGTACTCTTTCTCACATATGTGACCTGATATTGATATGTGGTTGGACTGAAATGCTTCTCTATATATGTGTGGAAATATAACTTTTGTGCTGTCATGGGAAAGTCTTTTTGTTTTTTGTTTTTAAGTGAATTAAGAGTAGTGACAGGTACCGTGGTAAATTTTTTTTTTTTTTTTTTTTTATGTGTCCGACTCTGGGCAAAGGCTCAGGGCCTATTTCTTGGGGGCAGTTGCCTATCCCAAGGCCCAGTAGTCCTCCTACACCTCCACATGTCACCACTTCGGCGCTAACACCCACCGTCCATATTGAATACATGTTAGGGCTGTCTCATACAGGACTGGTGTATTGGTATTAGCGGGGGTACTTTTACGACATGTCGGCGGGTCATCTGGTAGATCAGGAAAGTCTGCTTTTAGGAAATTCAAATCCTTAAACTGTTCCCTGCCCCAGCCGAGATTCGATCCTGGGTCCATTAGGACTGCAAGCCGCCTCTCTACCGATTCAGCCACCGCCACTGATATTATTCTTGTACTCTCAATCCCTTATTTGTCTTTAGTTTTTGAAATGAAATTGGAATGAATTACTACTGTATACGGAAACATCATCATAATATAGAGCATTTCTTTTAACCTGACGATAATCCTTGACCACTTTAACTAGTACCCAAGGAGATTCATTTCTTACCACATTAGTAATGCTCAGCTAATTTTATGCAATTATGAAATAGTATCAGAGTTAAGGATGTGTCACAGTCCTTTTAGATAATAACAAACTGACAGAATTTCTTAATTTTTTTGGTAAAGTTATTTGTATATTCTGTTACTGAAATTAAAGGATAAAATGTATTATAGGACGTATGCACTGAAAATGTCCAGTTCTCTATCACATATTGTACTTATGATATTGGTAGCAGTAGTAGCATTATTGTACCTTTACTTGGCCCAGATTTTTGTTCTCTTGTAGCTTCTTTACGTATCTCATCGACAGAATAACACAATGCTGTGGCTCTACATCCTTTCCATAGCATTTCTAGTGTTGATCTCTTGCTACATCTAAGAATTCAAGATAACGAGGGGGCAATTTTAGGCCAAGTTAGAGAAAAATTGGTATAGTTCAGGGTGATTTACTACTCTGAGCTCCCAGAATAGCGCCACTTTATCTGTTATTAATGTAGGCGGGTTTAATTGAAACTCCATACTTACAAACTTCAGTCTATGTTTGTAAGTCATTTGCTGCATTTGAGAATTCCCCGATATTTGAACTTAAAGAGATGTAATATCCTGTTGGCGGCCTGCAGTCCTAATGGACCCAGGATCGAATCCCGCCTGGGGCAGGGAACAGTTTAAGGGTTTGAATTTCATGAAAAGCAGACTTTCCTGATCTACCAGATGACCCGCCGACATGTCGTAAAAATACCCCCGCTAATACCAATACACCAGTCCTGTATGAGACAGCCCTAACATGTATTCAATATGGACGGTGGGTGTTAGCGCCGAAGTGGTGACATGTAAAGGTGTACGGTACGTAGGAGGACTACTGGGCCTTGAAAGCAGGCTGTGAAGCCTATGCCCAGAGTCGGTCACACACACAAAAAAAAAAATGAAAAATGAAAAGGAAGGAAGAGCAATATGAAGTGACAGTAAAGACGGAAGAAATAGGAAGAAAGGAGGGCAGACTCAGAAAAAGAATTATATAAGTTAACGAAGAACTGGGCAGAACTACATCAAGTGAGTGGATGATGGTCGCCACCAAATTTTTCTTTTTTTTCTCTCTCCTTTTTTACGTGTCCGACTCTGGGCTAAGGCTTCAGGGCCTATTTCTCGGGGGCAGTGACCTATCCCAAGGCCCTGTAGTCCTCCTACACCTCCACATGTCACCACTTCGGCGCTAACACCCACCATCCATATTGAATACATACTAGGGCTGTCTCATACAGGATTGGTGTATTGGTATTATCGGGGGTATTTTTACAACATGTCGGCGGGTCTACTGGTAGATCAGTAAAGTCTGATATTTATGAAATTCAAATCCATGAACCTGTTCCCTGCCTCAGAGGGATTTGAACGCTGGTCCATTAGGACGGCAGGCCAACTCTCTACCGATTGATGCATTTAAGTACTTGGGTAGTGTGATGAGTAAGGATGGAAGTCAGAGGATGAAGTACTAGAAAGGGTACAACTGGGAAGAAAGGTTGTTGCTTCCGTGAAAGCAGTGATAAGAAACAGGGAGGTGAGCATGGAAGTGAAAAAGCTACTACATGACATTACTGTGATACCAACTGTAGAGTATGGAAGTGATGCTTAAACCTTGTAGGAGGGACAGAAGTGAAGAGTGAGAGCAGTGGAAATGAGTTATTTGAGAGGAGCATGTGGAGTCACATGGAGAGACAGACACAAATGAGGATGTGAAGGAGCGTTGTGGTGAGTATGTGGATGTTACAAGAAGTGACAAACCTAATGATTTCTTGGATTCCAGGAAACCATTTACAACACTTGGAGGTAACCATATAATCAACTCATACTTGTTCTCTACTTGTCAACATGTGGGTTGCCGGAGGGTTAATGCCCCTCCCTGTAAAACCACTATATCAAAGCCAAACAACCATCCCTTACGGGATTATGGCGTATGGCTATGGAATGATTTTAAAAAATGCTGTTCATTAGCCAGCACTGCATTGAATGGGTATCAGATGGTCAACTACATTAGTCGAGTGATATAGCCACACTTGATAACTGGCCATGTCTTTACAGTTCTCCCTATATAGCTAAAGATTTTTTCCCCCGACTGTGGGGTCATCTTAACCCTTCGTTCGCCAGAAGGGGTCAGATGGACCCCAATATATTTTCTGAAATGATGCTTTGTAGCCCCTTATTGTTTTAGGGATCTGGCGAACATGTCTTTGTCGTGGTTGATTGTATAAGCACAGAAATTTTGAGTGAAAAAACTCTCATAGTTCAGAAGTTAGGAGGGAGCAAAGTTCACTGGGGGTCGTCCGGTACCCCTCCTTGCATGCCATATAACATTTTTTTTTTTTTTTCAAATTCTTGATATTATGGACTATGTCGCTGAATGTTGAGATGTTCTACAGTCAGTGGGAGAGAATCGTAGAAGATCCTCCCACTTTTGATACTGATAATGACATATTAGTTAGTTTTACTGAATGTTTTCCAGCTTTATAAATCATTCAGGGGGTTTTCCGAATATACTGTAAATGTCAATCTTTTCTTGAATATACTGCAAATGTCAGTCTGGTTTACTTAATTTGTAAATCATTTTCTGAATATAAATGTCTATCTTGTCTATGTTCTGAACATCGATTGAACCTAATTCTTCGTGTCATTTTAATTTCTTTTTTTTTTCTCTATGTTATTATATTGATAATATATTTATTATGTTAAGGGCATGCTGCTTCAATAAGAATGATCTACCTACCTATCTATCTATCTATTGCCAGACGCCTTAATCCCGTAAGGGGTGGCCACAAACAAATAGCCTCCATGTCGCCCTGTCCCCCGCCATTTCATTGATCTGCACCCAGTTCACCCCCCCCCCCCTCTCATGTAACTCTCTACTCCATCCCGCCATCTCATCCTTGGCCTCCCTCTCCCTCTCCCCCCTCCCACCTCACTCACGTACACTCTCCTCGTCATTTTCTCACTCTCCATCCTCTCCACTTGGCCAAACCACTTCAGAGTGTTTCTCTTAACGCTTCTTGTAATATCCACATCCACACCACAATGCTCTTTCACTTCCTCATTTGTGTCTGTCTCTCCATGTGACTCCACGTGCTCCTCTCAAATAACTCATTTCCACTGCTCTCACTCTTGACTTCTGTCCTTCCAACAAGATTCAAGCATCACTTCCATACTTTAGAGTTCGTATCACAATAAAGTCATGTAGTTGCTTTTTCACTTCCATGCTAACTTCCCTGTTTCTTAACACTGCTTTCAAGGAACCAGCAACCTTTCTTCCCAGTTGTACCCTTTCCAGTACTTGACCCTCTAGCTTTCATCCTTACTCATCAAACTACCCAAGTACTTAAATGCATTCACATTTTCCATTTCCTCCTCATCCAGCCTCACTGTATATTCACTGACGTCACTTCACTCGAAGACCATAACTTTACTCTTCCCTACATTCACCTTTACATTCCGTTTCTTACACGCTCTTCAACTAATTCCTCTGTTATTTCCTTAACTCTGTCAATAAGCATCCTACCATATACTTATCCTATGATTACCATACCCTTCTTTTTCACCTTTTCCTTTGTACAGGGGAATAATTATACCTGACTTCCAATCCTCCGGGACTCTACCTTCCTCTCAGGCCACTATGCACATCTTCCACATCCATTCTACTATTATCTCTCCCCCATGGTTCAGCATTTCACCACACACTCCATCAATTGCTGGAGCTTTCCCCATTTTAACTTTCTTTATTGCTTCCACAACTTCCATCCCACTGATTTCTTCCTCTCTTCTCACATCCCTCCTTCTCCCAGCCACTCCACAGCCACTTATACATGCATTACTTTCATTCCTTATGTTCAACAATTCCTTAAAGTGTTCTCTCCATTTGCTCACTTTTTCTCTCTTCTCCACTAGTAATCTACCATATTTAATCTTCCACTCCCCAAATAACTTCTTTGGCACCCTGTCTAACTCTCTTTACTTCTTTCCAGAACATTTTCTTACACTCCCTCCACTTTACATTCAAGTTCCTTCCAAATTCCTCATCCACTCCCCTTACTCTCTCTTACTAATCTTTTTACCTCTCTCTTCTGCTCTACATATAACTCTCTCTTCCTTCTCTCAACTTCTTCCAAGCCCGTTCCTCATCCACTCACTATATGCTTTCTTCTTTGTGCCACAGCCTCTCTCATCTCTTCATTCCACCATGCTGTTCCTTGCACCCCCTTTCGTCTTCTCTTCACCCCACACACCACCTCACATGCTGCACAGATTTCTTCTGTGCATATCTTGCACACACCTTCCACTTCCCCCATCTGCTCCAATCCATATTTACCCAGTCGCTCCTCCACTTCCCTCTTATATTCTGCCTTCTTTCCATCTTCTTGTAACTTTTCCTCCCTCCTTGTATGATGTAACCTAAAAATATATGCCACATTATTCATGACATGTGGAAACTTCAATAATATTGAAGAAACTCATAAACATGTTACTAAAAAAAAAAAAAAAAAAAAAAAAAAAAGACATGGTGGATTGGGTGCACGTGCCGTGTCCTGGGCAACATATGTGCAAAATTTAACATTTGTAACTTTGCGCATATGGCAGAAATTCATCAGTCAACTTGGGGGTCTCTCAAGACCCCACATGGCGTTCCGGGTTACGAATTTTCACTTGGCGTTCGAAGGGTTAAGGGAAAGGGATTTAAAAACAAGCCCTTTATATTGCAATAGCTAACAGAAAACGCCATAAAAATGATTACAGCCGTCCCTATGAATAAGTTATACCGATAATTCACAAGGGTGGAAATACTGCTTTTTTTTCGAAAATTGCTATAATTGTTGATAAAGTGCGGTGAACAGAAAAAAGTAAGCACCCAGTTTCTCTTAAATCGGTTCATTAAATACGAAAATATTGAGGTTATTATGAGACCTCAGAGTGATGATTCACCCATTATTACTATTATTAGTAGTAGTAATAGTAGTAGTAGTAGTAGTAGTAGTTGTTGTTGTTGTTGTTGTTGTTGTAGCAGTAGTAGTAGTAGCAGCAGCAGCAGCAGCAGTAGTAGTAGTAGTTTTTGTTGTAGATTACTATTATTGTTATTATTATTATTACTATTATTATTATTATTATTATTATTATTATTATTATTATTAGCCTCCACCTGCATAGCAGGTGGAAATTCGGTTTCGCTGATATTACTATTCTCGCTTCAGAGTCTCGTAACGATTCCAGGTGAACCGGCGATTGTGCATGGAATCTGAAGGGTCCAGGTTATGTGTCCTGGCATTGACCACTGTTGATAGAGAAAAATCCAAATCTCCCCAATGAGGTCAAGGTCATTGTAAGAAACAGTAGCAGACACATGCGTTCTTCGACACCTTTATCAGATCCCTTTTTGATGTTACACAAGAAAGTACCTTGTCTTCAGATCCTGCTTTTATTAAACATACCTTACCACGTGGCAAGACTTGCATATTATGTCTGAACAATAAAACTATGTAACTAATTATTATTAATCCGGCCTCAGAGTCTCGCGACGATTTCAGGAGAACTGGAGACTGCACAAGGAATCTGAAGGACCCACGTTATGTGTCCTGGCATGGGCCATTGCTGATAGACAAATCCAAATATCCCCAGTTGGGTCAAGGTCACTAAGACGTAGCAGCTGCAGACAAGTGACTGTCCGTAGGAGAGTAACGAAGTTCTAGTTATTATTATTATTGTTATTACATAATTTTATTATTATAATGTTATGGAGTAAATGGGAAGCTGTTGAATGCCGTGAAGAGTATAAAACAGCGTCCTAAGGCTGTAGTGCTTGTGGATGGTGAACAGAGTGAATTTTTCAGTTTAAATACTGGTTTGAAACAGGGATGTGTCATGTCTCCATATTTAGTCTGTACATAGGTGAGTTATAAAAGAGATACAAGGTAGGGCAGCGGATGTTGTAGCGGCCCTAATGAAAAAAGATAACGTCTGGAAATTCCTGTTCTGTTGTTTGCAGATGATACTATATTGTTAAGTGAAGGCAAAGGGGAACTGCAAAGCTTAGTGACTGAGTCTGGAAGAGTATGTAAGAAACGGAATCTAAAGGTGAATGTAGGGAAGAGTAAAGATGTGGTCTTAGAGAGAAATGAAGTCGCTAGATGCACTGTGAGGCTAGATAGTGAGGAAATGGAAAAAAATGAGTGCATGTTAGCACTTGGGTAGTGTGATGAGTAAGGATGGAAGTTTAGAGGATGAATTGCTTGAAATGGTACAGCAGGGAAATAAAGCGGCTGATTCACTGAAAGCAGTGACAAGAATAAGGAAGTGAGCAGGGAAGTAAAAAAGTTATGCATGACTTTATTGTGATCCCCACTCTTAAATATGGAAGCCAAGCTTGGACCTTGTTGGATGGACACAAGTCAAGAGTGAGAGCAGTGGAAATTAGTTACTTGAGAGGAATATACTGACAAATGAGGACGTTAGGAGCGTTATGGTGTGGATATGGATGTGATAGAAAGCGTTTGGAAAAATACACTGAGGTGGTTTGGCCATATGGAAGGGAAGGAGAGTGAGACACTAACTGGGAGAGTGTAAGTGAGCTGAAGGGGAAGGGGGAAGAGAGGGAGGGAGAAACGGAGGATGAGATGTAGGGATGGAGCAGGGAGGTATAATTAAGAGAGGTGGGTTTAAACTAGGGGAAGGGCAGCAAAATGTCAGGGGACAGGGCAACATGCACGCAGTTTGTTTGTTGTCACCCCTTACGGAATTACAGCGTCTGGCTATAGGAGATAAATTATTATTATCATTATTATTATTGTTATTATTATTATTATTATTATTATTTTAACAAACGACACCAGTGGTGAGTTATGTTGTTCTTGTCAATATTATTCTTATTCATATTGCTATTCTTTCTTACGAAGAAGTAAATTGCCCACATTCGCTTTTTAAAGCTACAGCCATCATACTTGGCCATCTGAGCCCCCCAGCTGGTGGCTTCATATGACCCAGTGTCATCCAACTCTCAGTGCTGGTTTTCCAGTTACATCCAAAAACCTATATTTGCGGATTCTCAGAAACAGCTAAAGGTATAGACTTGAAATTTGTGTGGGACATAGCCAAGGTCGGGGAGCAGGTCTGGAAGGACTATGGGCCCATTTGGGCCACTAGTTTCTGAGATCACCCAGGGGTCAATGGAAAGTCGTTTGGGCTCCGCCATTTTTGCTCTGCTATGATTTTGTTGTTTTGGCCTTGGCCCAACGTGTTTGACGCTCTTCTAGAGAGGCCCTACTACCTTCACATCAAAGTGTTCACTATATTATGAAGGGCGTCGAAATCACCAAGTCCAGCGATGGCTACAATATTGGGACACTGGGAAATAAATCGGCCCCTGCAGTCGAACTGAGGAAGAAACTGGATTACCTTGTCATGTGGTGAGATACTGAAATTACTATACTCGATTTTTTTCCAGCTGATGATCCACTTTCGTGAATGTGGCACCTGCCGCGTGATTGGTTGGTTTCAATTTCATACGTGAAGTATCATATTAAAAAAACAGTTGTACCTTATATTACAATTCTCATAAATGGTGTTTTGCATTGTCATTGTACTATGCAGACAGACATGAAACCAGTATGTATCTGTGCTTCACTCAAACGGACAATGAATTTAAGGAAGCTGAATTTGAATTGAATTTGTATTGTCGTAAAAGGTAAAGAGTTGTTGCATCTCTAATAAATAAATAGATATGTACACTTACGGATATATATACTTACGGATAATATGGGCGAAGGTATCGATGCAATGAAGTAGGTGTGATCCATAATAAAGTCTGACATCTTGCGAGACAACTTGTTTTTCTCGCCTGGCCGTCTCTCGTGTCCCCCCCTTTTTTTTTAGCGAGTGTTCCATTCGCCTCCCCACTTCTACCACTTTACCACTGACAAAACAGCTAATTTACTCTGGATGGTACTATTGTCTAATGTAGCAAGTGCCTAAGTATTTAGATACCGTTTATTTGCACTTACCCAGCCAAATGCGTTTATTTTTAAAAAAATATGGGGAGATGCAATAACTCTGTACCTTAAACAACAATATTTCAATTCAAAGTCAACTTCCTCAAATTCGTTGTCAGTTTGGGTGAAGCACAGATACATACTCGTTTCAAGTCTGTTTGTATAGTACAATAACAATGCAAAACAGCATTTATGAGAATTGGAATATAAGGTACAAATGTTTTTTGTAAATGTGATACTTCAGGTATGAAACTGAAACCAACCAATCACGCAGCAGGAGTGCACAGGTGCCACATTCACGAAAGTGGATCATCAGCTGGAAAAAAATCGAGTATAATGGCAGTTTCCGTTGTCTAGTTACTTTTGAAACTGTTGTTGTTGCTGCTGTTTTTACTATTATTATCATTAGCAGCAGCAATAGTAGTAGTAGTACTAGTAGTAGTAGTAGTAGTAGTAGTGGTAGTAGTAGTAGTAGTAGTAGTAGTGGTAGTAATAGTAGAAATAGTAATAGTAGTAGTAGTAGTAGTAGTTTAATTTACCCTGGAGCAGTAGTAATAAATCACCCTGGAAGAGTAGTAGAAGTTGTTGTAGTAGTGGTGGTAGTAGTGGTTGTAATAGTAGTTGTTGTAGTTGTTGTTGTTGTTGTTGTTTTTGTTGTTGTTGTTGTTGCAGGCTGAATTGACGGGAATAATAGGTATAAACAACACCTACACAGTTAACAAAAATATCGCTTTTTTAGGTCATTTTTGGTGAGTTTGTGTTTTTGTGCAGGTACTGGAGTGTGAGGAACGACAAGGAAATATGTTCCGGACTGTTTCCTGTCTGACTTTGTTATAGGGGTACGCTGGTGCCATGTACCGAAATATTGCATTTTTATGGCTTTGTGTGTGTGTGTGTGTGTGTGTGTGTGTGTGTGTGTGTGAGAGAGAGAGAGAGAGAGAGAGAGAGAGCGTTGCTGCTGTTGTCACGCTAGTGTGTGCATGCATGTGTGTGTGTGTGTGTGTGTGTGTGTGTGTGTGTGTGTGTGTGTGTGTGTGTGTGTGTGTGTGTGTGTGTGTGTGTGTGTGTGTGTGTTGTAGTTGTTATTGATGCGCCATTGTGTGTGTGTGTGTGTGTGTGTGTGTGTGTGTGAGAGAGAGAGAGAGAGAGGGAATGTTGTTGGCACGCTAGTGCCTGCGTGTGTGTGAGTGTGTGTGTGTGTGTGTGTGTGTGTGTGTGTGTGTGTGTGTGTGTGTGTGTGTGTGTGTGTGTGTGTGTGTGTGTGAAGGTGGGAGAAAAGCACTGTAAAAAACAAAAGTAGGATGAATGGGAAGGACTTGGAGGGGGGAGGGGCAGGGCAGTGGTAATATATATAGTGGAATTTATGGTTGTATTTGGACGCTGTTAGTACTGTAAAGATAAGATAGACAGCAATACAGCCTGGTCAGTATTTCATGCAACTCAATTCCCGTGTGTTGCGGGGACGGCTGACAGTGGTGCCATTCTCCCTTACGTCCTTGTCTATATCCCACTGCTCTTTCCATGGTTTATATTGTCTGCATTTTTACATCTGCTGATTTCGTGGTTTATTAGTAATTTTATGAGGTAGACAAATTTTCTTTGGTCCTCGTAAAAGAAAGCAGAGCCATCCCCGCAACACAGAGGATTGGAGAAATTAAAGTACGAATCACCCTGTGTAGCTAAGATGAAGGGGAAAATAAGCACGCTCTACTCTCCTGAATTTGGCGTCTGTCGATTAAGGGAAATACTTGAAACTGCATGACCAGTGAAAGAAGATTATGTTTACCCCTTCTGTTCAATGACGTATTTGTGTGTGTGTGTGTGTGTGTGTGTGTGTGTGTGTGTGTGTGTGTGTGTGTGTGTGTGTGTGTGTGTGTGTGTGTGTATTTCTGCTCCGGAGAGTCTATTCTATCTGGAGGGGACAGAGATCATCTCGAATTCTCGTCGGTTGAATAAGCTCCCTAACACCTCATCCTTAGCGATTTATTTTTGGATATGGGTGGTTAACATCCTGCAGTGCGTTATTTATGAAGAGTATGGCGATATTACAAGGATTTATCTAACACAGACTCGGACAGTAAGGTGAAATGACCAAAACAATTCGCCTAAGGGAAAGGTGTTAGGGAACCTCAATTGATGAGAAATGTGTGCCATAGCCCCAATAAACTCCTTCACTGCTACAGATCTCCTCTAAGCTGAATAAAATCGTCTGGAAGTAACATGAATAAACTACAATAATGCGTCAGTCGGGGTGAAAGGTAAATCGTCCTTCAGTACAAAGAATCTCTCCTGAATAAATCGCTTGCTGTCACTGTGAAGAATTTAGGTACTTTTATAAGATCGTCTTGAAGGTGCTTCGTGTTTCATATCCTTTCCCAATCATATGTCTCAAGCAGCGAAGGTTAATTAGAATTGACTGATTTTAATAGGAAAAAGATATTGGCTTCCTGAAAGGGTTAGGAATGTAGAATTCAGTCACTGTCAGAATACTAGGTGGGTCCATAGATAACGGCCTCATCTTGAAATTCACCTCACTTTTGTCTTGCGGGGACGGCTCCGTCTGCTGGAGTGGGCTTGGAGGTGTGGTGGTAGGAGTTGGTAATTGAACAACGATGCTGGGAAGACACTGATAACGTTGATCGAGCCACCCCATAACGCAAACAGAACCGGAGTGGAAAGAGAGGTACTATAATGGTCCACCCTGCATAAAACCCTTCTCATGTACTGCAGGGACGGCTCAGAAAGTTTATCAGTGTCTACCCTTCAGCATCATTTATTCATTCCCCCACTCTCCCTACCACACCAAACTCGCGCCCACACCAGCATAATGAGCCATCAGTATGCTCTACCCTGCAACATTAACACATTTCCCTGCCCTTACCACTACCATTTCACTCACGTCCCTCATCCAGGCAGACTGAACCATTCCCTGAACTTATAAGACATCATCAGGGCGGAGTTTCCTGGTGAAGCGCTTATTTACGGACCGACCTGTAACGTATCGAAACTTTTGGCAGTGCAAGCCGACACGAAAAAAAAAAAAAAAAAAAAAAAACTTTCATACCTAATAGTTCAAAGTCTCCATGTAACTTAGTATAAAAAATCTCTCTTCATTTTTCTTGTCTGTGACGTAGAGCTGAGAAATTTGGAAGGCTACTGCAAGAGGAGCGAATAGATGTGTAATAGATGCAGAATTTACTTAACAGGGTGCACTGTATACTGATGATAGTTTCTCATGTTTTCATTTTATTTTGTGTGTTGAATTATATAATTATTAGTGTTATTATTTTATAGATACTGCCAACAACAGTTACCTCCTCCTCATCCTCATCATCTTCATCCTCATCATCATCATCATCAGCAGCAGCAGCATCTTAACACGTGATCATCATCATCATCATCTTAATAGTCACCATCATCATCTGTTTCTTCATTCATCATCATCATCGTCATTATCATATTGCTCTTCCTCCTGCTTCTGCTCATCATCATCATCATTATCATCATCTTATCCTTCTTTGCGACTTACATTGGGATGCAGGGAATCAGGCACATGAACACTAAAAGTTCAAAAATCAGAAAGCTATCCACTGAGAGCCCAGTAATCAAGAAACAGCTTTTTACGCTCAAGATGTAGGATGTGACCGAGCGAACGAGATTGTTTTTTTTTTCCTTTTTCCTTTCCCTCTCTCTCTCTCTCTCTCTCTCTCTCTCTCTCTCTCTCTCTCTGCTCTCTCTCTCGCTCTCTCTCTCTCTCTCTCTCTCTCTCTCTCTCTCTCTCTCTCTCTCTCTCTCTCTCTCTCTCTCTCTCTCTCTCTCTCTCTCTCTCTCTCTCTCTCTCTCTCTCTCTCTCTCTCTCTCTCTCTCTCTTTCTCTCTCAAGTGAATAGTACAGAAGCGAGAGGCAGTTTTCATGAGCCAGTTTCAGGGAGGTACGACTTGCCATGAGATTTGCAGAAAAGCTGAGGAAAAAATAGTTCTGGTGCTCTGTCCTTTTCCCTATATGAAATTTTTTGGCTTTTTTTTCTCTATTTTTGACTTTATGAGTGAAAATTCTGGTACCACTGAAAGGTAGTTTTTGTGAGCAATTTCAAAGCTATATGACACGCCACTTTGGGTTCAATAGCTGAGAAGAAAATTAAACTTTCCTGTCCTCAACCAGGGAAATTTTGGCCAAGCCGACTAGGGAAAGACTCTTTGCACTCCAGATATCAGGCTTGGTATAGTGTTCTCTCTAGCTTCCCTACCTCAAGCAGCAATGGGCCACACATTCATCGACTCAACAATCAAGCCCCAAAATCACTTGGCTCCAGTTTGATAATACTGAGAAATATGGTCAGAGTGATGATGATGAGAAGGAGGGAGAAGGAGGAGGTTACGGTGATGGTATTGGTTATGATGATGATGATAATGATGATGGTGATGATGATGATGATGATAATGATGATGATGATGATGATGATGAAGATAAGAGTGTTAAGGTGGTGGTAATGACGATCATACTGGTGAGAGAGAGGGTTAAGTTGATGATGATGATGACAGGAGTTAATGTGGCGATTTTAATAATGATGATGATAACGATGAACAGATAAGATGAGTTGAGATGATAATGACAGTGATGATGATGATGATGAAAATGAGTGATTATGATGAACAAAATGAGCAAATGTGTGTATTATTTCGATTTCTTTTTATACCCCTGTGACAGATGTGATATATTTGTAATGGTATTTAATGGATGTGGAAAAAGCTTATGCGACACGATGACCAATGAATGATTATGGAAGGTTTTACGTATGCATTGGTGTGATATGAAAACTGCTGAATACTGCAAGAAGTTACAATGAGTAGTGATGCCTGTATGTAACTGAGTAGACTGATATCCAGTAATGGCAGAAAAATTATTGTGATGGTAGTGAAGCCTGTGTAAGAAAATGATTAGTACTTCAGTAAATGCAGAAAGTTATTATGATTGTGAAGGCAGTTGCGAGAATTGATCGGTGCACTTTTAGTGAGTTACGCGAAGCCAGCCTTCCTCTTAATTAAAAGCACATGCTCTTTATTCAAATCTGCGCTCATATAGTAAATCACATCAGTGAAGTACACAGGGAAACAATTACACAGAGCCAAGTACCTGTACAATAAATATTCAAATCTGCGTTCGTAAATCACACCATTGAGTACACACGGAAACAGTTACATGCAACTAAGTACAATAAATTCTGATAGACTTTGACCTTGCCCTGTAACCTTAAAACTAGGTCCCATTCTTCCCCAAATTGAGTCTCTCTTCGTTTTTGTTTTATCCTCAACATTTCCAACAGGTTAGGTATTAATAGGATCAAGAATGACTTAACGAATTGACTTTGCCATATGACCTTTTGACTTAGTGTTGCATCATAAAACAATAGGTCAACACGTTGGCTGACTTTCAACCATTTCACCAATTTTGATTAAGAATAGGACCATATTTACCTGATGAAACTAAGATATTCGAGCTTGGTTGTAAAACTCGAGGCGTTACTTACATACATTCTTCATATCGTCCATGACAGAGTAACATAAGATTTCTTGTCAACATCTTAAAATAGACCCAAATATGTGGACTTAGATGCTTGCTTGAGAGGTGGATGTAAGAAATTCCAAGAGCGAATTGAATGGAGGTGGGGCCCATTCACTGGTCTCTATTGCTCTTGTGGTTTCCTTTTCCCATTTCTGGACCCTAACTTCCGCATTCTTTGATGTGAAATGGAATTATATGATGATAGTTGTGGAAATTTTTGTGTCCATTATATCTCCTTATGTACTTATTGCCTGGAAACATTATATCAGGGATTGGCTACAACAATAGGACCTGAACATATTTCTGTCCCTACTCAACAACGAACCACCTCCTAGCATGACTCAGATTAGCGGGTCCTTACGTGTAATCTCTGAAGCCTACTACTTCTTCTCCTACGAGCAACCTCATTCCCACACACACACACCCTTATACAATCCAAAGTCACGCTGCTGTTACATCTTTTGGTCTACACTAATACTGCATCTCTTCTCCAAAAATCCACGAGTCTCACACGAGTCTTTTAGCCAATATATTTCTCTCACATCTCTCCATATCTGGGTCTCTGTTTATCTTTTTTTTCCACCCCCATCCCAACATTTTCCTGTATCTATATACCATCACTTGTCTTTCCACCTTATAATTTCTCCAATCCATCCCTCAGTTATACATCTTTCTCCATATTCTCCATACCATCCCAACTGCTTTCCCACCTGGCCCTCTATCTACCATATATTCTTCAATGTTTATATCCTCCCTCTTAAACAGTACTATACCTTCAGCGCCCCTCTACTTATTCTCGGCCTACTTCTTCATCGCCGTCTTTATATCCTCCCTCATACTTCACAGTACCATAGCACATGCCTCCTCCCTCCACCTACGCCTTCTCGTTCTATCTTACTAAAAACTGGTATATCCCCCTTACACATACCAGTACCTACACCACACTGCTCCTATACCTGGTTCGCGACCAACCTCATCTTCCCTATCCTCTACTCCTTCTTTATCTACGATACAACACGACATCGCTTTTCCACTTGCGCCTCACCCTCTGCACCTTTTACATAAGTCTCCATATACATTTCCGCACTGCTCTTCCACTTCATTCTCTTCTTACCTTATCTTCAAACCATTCCATTCTCAGACACCCTCCTTCCTACACCCACCCCCACCCCTCATTGCCCTTCCAGGGTCCTCGGCCTACATACGCCACTCCTTCTTCACATCACTCCACTGCTCTTCCACCCAGTGATGAGGATGATGAGAATAATGATAATGATGATTTGTTTTCTTTCTTTTCTCATTCCTTCCTTCTTTATTTGCTGCATTATTTCTTGATAACCATAGCTGAAACTGGCCTGCACACACCCTTATCTATCACCTCACCCTGCCAGTTCTCGAGGTATCAAATCCTCACCAAGGTAGTTATCTCCGCTACTACCCTTGCTCATAAATGCTGTATACTCCCATCACCACACACTGCTCTCCCACCTAGTCTTCTCCCTACCTCTTCTCCAGTGTCATACACTTTCCTCTATCCATCCAGCACTCACGGTATGTATATCTTCATCAACACACCCTGCTCCGCTGATACACTCCTCAAAGTCTCTCATCTTAAAAAGTTTTTCTAGTATCTGCTCAGTATAATCCACTGCGACAATGCACCTCCACGTAGCATTCCACTTACTTCTTTTCCACTCTCCATATTCTCTCTCTCTCAAATATTCCCCACCACCTGGTTTTTCATCTTGCTCTCAGTCTGTCTCTTCATCTTTTTTCAAACTAATTCATTGCCATACACTGAAATATAGAAAGCCAATCTGAGTATGTGTGTGTCTGTCTGCGCGTTTGTTCGCTTTCTTTTTCATGAGAACGGTAATAGATAACGACTTAACTTTTTTGCACTGGGTCGGGGTGATGCCAGGGGGTATCAGAAAAATACGGAAAAAAATGGTGATCGCGCTCGATGCAACAGTGCGAAATTGTCGAAAATCACGACCTCGATATTACTGGGAAAATAATTTTTTCGGCTTTTTTTTAATAAAAAACTGTTCATTGTGAGCTTTATAACTGTATGGAGACAAACATAATAGTATTTGCAAACATTTTGTGGTGAAAAGCTAATGGTATCTACAAATGCTTCGGCTTACAGTAAAAATATGCCATTTTGAAATCTAAAGTATTGCCCGCAAATTTTTGCTGGGATTCACTAGTCTTATACTAGAAAAGCAATACCAGTGTTGCAATGAACAGCATATTTATTATGTCCAGTCGTTTCGACATATTCATTCAGGTTACTCCCAGTGGATCTAAAAAGATGACATAAATGAATATGTCGACACGTCTGGACATAATAAATATGCTGTTCGTTGCAACACTGGTATTGCTTTTCCTGTATAAGTTATGTTTCTCTCAGAACAAGCCTGTCTCAAATAATTCACTAGTTCCTTATATACTCCACCAGCCAGCTATAGTCCTTCCTCTTTTACTTTTCCTATACTCTGCCCACTTTGGATCTAGCCTAAACTTCTCATCTCTCCATAATGAACGCTGAACTGTGACAAGATGAACATTATTTTATGGTACTATACTTCATTCACTTTAATTTCATTTTACCCTTTTCATCCTTCTGCAGCTTATTTCAAGAAGCTCAATGACATAAAATGAGAATTACTGTGGCTCTACATACTGTCTGTAGCACTTCTTCGCGACTGTCATCAGTTAATTTCCTATTACTTCTCAACATTGAAGGAGAGATGCTTTAATTTTAGGCTGTTGCAAATGAACAGAGTATATTCACAGAGGAGTGCTATGGAAGGAAAATAAAGCCCTAGTATTGTCTTATTTTGCCTTTGGGCTGCGGGGAAATTATTTGCAAAAAGACAATAATTTCCACCAAGTTAAGATGAACAAAATCATAGTCACAATCTCCAACTCTCCCTTTGTCCAAGCTTAGTTTACTCTTTGTGTGAGTGGGGGTGAGGTGTGAACAGAAAGAGGTGAACACTTAAACTGCCTACTTCTCTACAGCTCTCTCTCTCACCGCTCTCTTTCACCACTAAAATACGTCCCTCCCCCTCCCTGTCAGCCCTTTCCCCTCTCCCCTCCTTGCTTAGCACCCCTCTTTGTCCACCTCCACCACTAGACAACAATGTCTCTCCTCTCCCCTCCCCTCGTCTCTCTTCCTGCTCCTTCTCTCATGCGAAGCCCCTACTCTTTCCTCTTTTGTTCCCGTGATCTCCTCCCTTCCCCATCTCTATTCGTCCTCTCTTTTTCCTCCCTTTCCCTTTGCTTTTTCCTTCCCTCCCCGCTCCCCACCCTCCCTGCTTCCATTTCTCTATCTCCTTTTTGTGTTTAATCTTTCCTCCCCCCTTCCTACGTTTCAGACTTTCCCTCCCCTTTTATATATCTTCTTTTTCATATATCTCTCTTTTTGTATCTCTTCCCTTTTTTATTCTCCCTGCCTGTCCCTCTTTCCTCATATAGTCCTACCGTTTCCCTTCCCTCCAGACTCCCACCTACCCAACCTATCCTCCCTGTCCTTGTTCCTACCATCCCTTCCCCCTCTACCTGCCGCCTTCCCTCCTCCAGGCCCCTCTTCCCTTCTCTTCCCTTCCCTTCCACCCTCTCCTTGTTTAACCATCCCTCCCCTTTGCCAGCCTACACCCTCTCCTCCTTGCCCACCCAATCTCTTTCCCTTTCCCTGCCTGTACTTTCCCCTCTCCTTTTCTACATTTATCTCCCATCTCCCTTCAGTCCTTGCTCAATTCTTCCTGCCTACGTCTTCCCTGCCTCCTGTCCAACCTTTCTCCTCCCCCTCCTCCCTGTCTCTTCTCCCTCTCCCCCCTCCTCCCTTTTCTGTCTCTTCTCCTCCCCCTCCTCCCTCTGTCTCATCTCCTCTCCCATTCCTCCCCTGCCTCTTTTCTTCCTCCCTTTTCCTGCCTCTTCTCTCTTCCCATCTCCCTGCCTTTTCTCTTCCCCCTCTCCCTATCTCTCCTCTTCCCCCCTTCCTACCCCTTCTCTTCCCCATTTCTTGACCCACCTTCCCTCCCCCTCCTTGCCTCTTCCCTCATCCCTCTCTGACTGACTCCTCCCGCCTCTACCTTTCTCCTCCCTCCCCAAACCCTGACCTACCTTCCCCTCCCTCTCTCTCCCTGTCAGCTCCTCTTCCTCCCATCCTGAACACTCCAGCCCGTTCTCTCCCTGCCCTCCTCTTCCATTCCCCTCATCCCCAACTTGCCCTTCTCCTTACCATTCTCCATCCCTTTCAAGGTCTCCTCTCGCTCAGCACCACGGCCTCTCTTCTCCATTCCTGCACCACCCTCCCTCACCACCCTCTCCCGACCTCTCCTCTCTTCCCCCCGTCTTTCCATATTGCTTTCATCCAATACTGCTGCACATCATGGAGGATTCACCAACCAAGCAATATCCTTATGTTCCTAATACAACACTGAGGCTCTGTGGACTCACTCTCAGCCGCATATAATCTTCTTGTAGCTTACTAGAATAAAATGTGGGAGATATCAAGTCCATAGGAGGTTCAATTTACAGGACAATATAGTGCTGAATATCCTTTCCATTATTGCTATGAAAATCTCCTGCAACAGTTTTTCTTTTCTGAATGATAGTCTTTTTCCTGCCGGCTGGGGCTGAAGGGATTGTTGGCCGGGGGAGTCTTCCCGCTTTACTATCCTTTTATGTCTTAGGCCTGAAATTACACCGACTTATAAGCAGAATCAATGTGGGAGGAGCAATACACTATAAAGGAAATGAACAAATTAACAACTTTAGAATCTCTCTCCACATACAGTAACTAATTCCTCAGATCGTTTTGTTTTTCATGGTTTTTCATTTTACTCTTCATGGTTTTCACTTTGCATATTCACTTCGACTTCATTGTAGAAGTATCTGGCAGCTAAATGACTAAAGGTGAGCTGCATTTACAACCAACTCTAAGCACAATATCAGGTTTAGAAATCTTATGCATATACAGAGCAAAACACAAGCATCTTCCCAGAGTCTGATGAATACATAGCGGAAAAATCGAACCATCTGAAACACTCACTAGTAGAGATGGAGTTTTCATTGTATTTCTCCAGGTTGTAAATGTTCTTCAGACGGAATTGGGAAGATTGTTTTTTTTTTTTATGGTTTTATGCCGTCTGGAAAAATAAATACGTAAATAAAAATCTCACCCAATTTTCAAGCAATATTGTCTCAATAGCAGTTAACCCCTTTTATTCGATGACGCAGATTTCATTATGGTCTTCATTTCCTCACACGATTTTCTTCCATTTAGGATGACTTCTCGTACTGGAGGGGTTACCTGGTAGCCTACGGTAATCCTTTCAGCACGAGAGGGCCCCAAAGCCTAAGAAAATCACCTGGAAAATCGTCTGGAGGTAGGAAGACTGGTAAAAGGCGTCACCGTACTGAAGGGGTTTACGGTTTTCACTTGTTTTATTTTTCTCTATTTTTTCGCCTTGATTTTCACGCAGATGTAATTGTGAAGTGCTATTTTGTCTGTTTTTTTTTTCTTCATCCTTTCTCCCAAATCTGATTTTAAAGTGTTTTTTCTTCCTATTTTTTTCACCTTAATTTTCAGTCATATCTCATTCTGATTCGTTCTGTTTTCCTATCGTTTTCCCTCACTATTAAATTTGTGAATGTTTTGTTTCCTTATTTTTCCCATCTTGACTGTCACCCAGATTTGACTGATTTTTTTTTTTTCATTTTTCATATTAAAATTAAAGCTGATTGTTTAAATTTGTTTTAGGTTGACTTTTATCACTTATCATTTTGTTTCTGTAGTCTTTTTTCACCAATTTTCACTCAGATAAGACTGTGAAGACTTAGTTTTCCATTTTTTTTTCATCTTAATGTTAAATCTGATTGCTGGTGTGTTTATTAATTGGTATCTGTATGGGTAGAAGGTAATTATTTAGATGGGTAACCTTATGTAAAATTGAAGTTTAACCCATTCACTACGATGAAGAATTATTGTCACTTCCACAACTTTAATACTGAGTCAAATGTAGGTACATGAAATTCGATGAGCCTTAGAAATAAATTGAAACATGTCTCCTTGGTTAAAAGCTAAATCTACTCCCCAGTCTGATTATTATTCTTGTCAGTTCACTGAGGTGAAAAGGGTTAGGGGTCTTTCTCAGGTAAAAACAAACTATAGATGAGCAAAGTTTTCTTATCTCTCGGTTAGGATTTTACCAGCTTTTTGGAGAGCCACTTAGCTGAGATGAGGTTAACGAAAGCTATATCTAACCCCTCTCGTTCTAGAAATTTATCCCTAGCTGGACTAAAATCGTATGGCGGTAGTGAGATCAATACAGATAAGACATGATTGTAGTGAAGGACTTGAGAGTTTATACATACGGTACTACCCCTGACCTCTTGCTCTTTACATCTCTTTCTACTTCTTTGTCCTTTGTACTCCTTTGCCTTTTGTACTCCTTTTTTTCCTCCCTCTACTTCTGTTCCTCCCTCTTTGCTCTCACTTCCCTTTCCTCACATTTTTTGTTTTTGTTTACTTGTCCTTTCCCTTCTTCCTTTCCCCTCTCCTTCTTGTCTCTCCCTTTCCCTCTCTTCCCCTGTTTTCTCTCTCCCTGCCTCTCTCTTCTCACTCTGCCACCCTCCTTACCTCTCTTTTCTCCCCTCCTTTCTCCCCCCCTCCTCCTCCTTCTCCCCTTTCCTTTTGTTTCTCTTTCTCTCTCCTTTCCTCCCTTCCCTAACCCCTCTCCCTCTCCCATTGATCGTTCTCTATCTTGCCTCCCTCCGTCCCCTTCACCTATTCCCTTTCGTGCCTCTACGTTCCCCTCGCCCCCTCTTTCCCTTCTCCCCTACCTACTCCCTCTTCCCTCTTTCCACTTCTCCCTCTCCTCTTTTCCCTTCTCCCCTACCTACTCCTCTTCCCTCTTTCTTCCACTTCTCCTCTCTCTTTCCCCTTCTGCCCTTCCCCTCTTCTTTCCTTTCTGTCCTCTCTGCCATTCCACCTCTTCCGCCTTCTTCTCATCTCTCTGTCCTCTCCTCCTTCTTTCCCTCTCTATCCTTACCACCATCGTTCCTTCCTCTTCCTCTCCCTTCCCTCTGCTCTCCCTTCTTTTCTCTTCCCCTCCCCCTCTATCCTCCCCTCTCTCTTCTGTTCCAGCCTCTCCCCACTTACCTCCCACCCAACCAACCACCCACACAAAACTAATAAATATTTATAGCTATTTTTTATTTTAGCTTCTCTTACCACCTCCCCTCACCTCCCCCTTCTCCTTCACCTCCTCTTCCCCATCTATTTTTTTCTTTAGATCTCTTTGACACCATGTCCTTTCACTTTGTTATTAATAAAGAAGGAAAATATACAACGTAAGGCCACTACCTACAGAGCCTGTTTTATTCAGAAAATGTTCAATATAAATAGGCCAAATTCAGAATCCTCTAACTCCGAAATGTAATAACTGGAGGTCCTCAGAAGCAGGAAAGGCAAACTCAGGAAGACAATCCCACAGTTGACCGTGTGCATACCTGAAAGACAGAGAGTACTGATTCACTCTTAAATTATAGAGCTGGACAGAAAATGTGTGAAAGTGAGTAGGTATACTCGTGTCCACCGTAATACAGGAAGAATGCAAGTAGTGTTCAGAAAAACAATGACAAGAATAATATATTCCTGACTCGTTTCTCTCACACCTATAAGCTACACACTCTACCTCTCCTCCCCCCCCCCACACCCACACACCTACTGTCTCCCCATCCATTATTCCTCACTTTCTCCCCTCTCCATTGCAAACACACACACACACACACATTATATATATATATATATATATATATATATATATATATATATATATATATATATATATATATATATATATATATATATATATGTACAGTATATATATATCATCATCATCATCAAATGTTTGAGTGTCCACTGCAGGACCGGCTCATTCCGACCGAAGTCGGGACGATACTATTAATGTATCTCTACCAAGTGGCTTAGGGCTGTCTGGTAGAGATTGTATGTAGAGTGAGAAGTGCTTGTAAGCGTAATTATAGTGTTGGAGTGGCTTTGTATGTGTGTGTAGTCTGTGAACCAAGTGTAATCGGCCCGCGCAAGCCGACTGGGTGCAAGTATACTTTATAGTAAGCGACACTGGTTCAACCACAGCACCCCTTGTGTCCGCCAATGCAGTACGTGGCCGGGTCACACTCTTAAAGTTTATTGTCTTGGCAGGGCGCGAACCCTGGCTCACCCGTGTACGAAACGCACACTCTACCACTGTATTACAGAGGCTCCATATATATATATATATATATATATATATATATATATATATATATATATATATATAATATATATATATATATATATCTGTGTGTGGTATATTCTTTACTCCTCACCTACCTCTCCTGTCACGCACACACTCTTCTCTCTCACACCCACATTTGCTCTTACTCTTCCGACCTTTGTTCTTACACTCACAGACTACCATATCTACCACCCCCACAGCCTTCAAACTTCCCTTGTTCAACCAACATACTCTCCCTGCCTCTCTTACACCCACATCTCCTCAACACCCACACCCACTGCTTATCCAATGTCTCCTCACTCACATTCCTTCATTACCACTTCTCACACCTACAAACTCTTGTACTCCTCCACATCGCTTCACTTCCACACACTCAACCCACCTTCCTATCCTACTTCCACTCACTTATCCACACACTCTCAGCTTCTCTTACACCCACATCCACATACTTTACCACACCCAGTAATTCAAAGTCTCTCTCTCTCTCTCTGTCCTCCTGCCTCCATGTTCGCGCGTAAAGACAAGCATTACCTACTTTCCAGCAGACAATGTTTATATTGTCTTCTATATACGAGGAGACTGAACACATAGAAATAGGCAAAACACAGACAAGCGCGGGTATTAAGAGAAGATTTCATATGCACAGCACTCCGGCTATAGTTCTCAAAGTGCGTTTTCACTCTGCTAAGTAAATGTGAGCCAGATTTTTATGAGGTGATTCTAAGGCATTTTTAAGTGATAAATACTGTATCAATATAACTTCAGTTCAACAGCCGGTACTGATGACTTGAGTCTATAATCAATTGTAGCTCCTTAATGGTTGAGAATAGAACCCACGTTGGCATAGCGTTTATTGCTTAAAATTAGACCCAGGTTATCCTCCCGGGTTTTGGCATAATGTTTGGGAGGGAATTTCAGTGTATCTGGAATCCTGCGCAGCCTGCAGAGAGAGAGACGCCGTCATGTGGTGGCACCAATATGAATAACCGGTGGAGCAGCCCGGTTATACAAAATGCCCCTCAGTTTCTCCTCCCTGTCCCTCGAAAGGATAATGGTGGAATGTAGGGGACTAGCAGTTTCAGCTTGCAGCTTCCAGCGATTTCACGTCCAGATAGAATTGTGGTAATTAATACCGTTGCTACTACTGTCACTACTACTACCACTGCTACTACTACTGCTACGACTACTGTTACTACTACTACTACAACTAATATTACTACTATTACTACTAACACTACTACGCAGCTAAACATCCTCACC
>NC_136992.1:5478655-5523655 GCF_032717465.1 Coenobita brevimanus | reverse complement strand
TGTGTGTGTGTGTGTGTGTGTGTGTGTGTGTGTGTGTGTGTGTGTGTGTGTGTGTGTGTGTGTGTGTGTGTGTGTGAGAGAGAGAGAGAGAGAGTAAATGAGTTGCGCACTTCGACACACTCAAGCATCATCAGTATGCATAACTGGCACTGCAGGCAACGGCATGGTGTTGTTGTCTCCAAGGAACACAGGATCTAACAGAAAAAAATTCTTTTTTAGCTTAGCAGATCGAAAATGCATACCTAACCCTGTGAAGAATGTGAGAAGGAGAGATTTTTGTCTGGCTGTTTATTTTCTGACTATTCGACTGCATAATTATGTCTGTTAATCAGTACACATATCTCCATTTAACTCTCAGTCTGGGTGGCTGCATATTTGTATATATATATATATATATGGGGCGCGAACCCTCGTTCTTCAGTGTACGAAAACGCACACTTTACCACTGTACCACAGAGACTTCATATATATATATATATATATATATATAGATAGATAGATAGATAATCTCATCAGCCGTTTGAGTATCCACTGCAGGACCGGCCTATCCCGACCGAAGTGGGGGCGATACAGCCCATGTATTTCTACCAAGTGGCATAGGCTGTCTGGTAGAGATTGTATGTAGAGTGAGAAGTGCTTGTAAGTGTAATTGTAGTGTTGGAGTGGCTTTTGAAGTGTGTGTAGTCTGTGAACCAAGTATAATCGGCCAACGCAAACCGACTGGGTGCAAGCATACTTTATACAGTAGCATGCGACACTGGTTCAACCACAGCATCCCTTATGTCCTCCAATGCAGTACGTGGCCAGAAGAACGCTCCCAAAGTTTGTTACCCTGATGGGGCGCGAACCCTCGTTCTTCAGTGTACGAAAACGCACACTTTACCACTGTACCACAGAGACTTCATATATATATATATATATATATATATATATATATATATATATATATATATATATATATGTGTGTGTGTGTGTGTGTGTGTGTGTGTGTGTGTGTGTGTCCTGAAACAGGTAGAGTGACAGGTAGACAGACAGATAGGTAGATAAAATGATATATAAAAAGATAGAAAGATTCGGAAACGGACTGACTGACTAATAACTGTCTCCATAAATAATTCTCCTATCTTTCAAGGAATAGTCAAGTTTCTATCCAGTACTGAATCTTTGACTCTACTTGTGGTCTTGATATTTAACACACCTAACCAGAATTCTTTCAGGACACTTGATTGGACTTGAAATTTCTTTCAAGAATTCCAATCGCAATAATGATGGCAAGCCCATTAAACTTGACAGTGATTTGAGGAACAGTAGTTGATATGATGCGATCAGTCTGCTTCCCATATTTTTTTCTGTACAATTTGTTTTTCTTTCCTCTCTCTATCTAAAAAAAAAAAAAAAAAAATACTGAGCGCAGCCAATCGAGTACCGGAAGCCCAGACACACTCTAAGTTCAGAAGTCTTCAAAAAATTGAAGGTTTTACCTTCCATTTTGCAATATAAGTATTAGAAATAGGAAATTTGTTTTCTACATTTTTATTGATCATTTTTGAAGGTAAAAGTGGAGGCAGGTGCAAAAAGGGATCAAAGTGATTTCATTTACCACTTGACAGATGCTCTGATTGGTCAATTCATTTCAAGTTGTTTCTTTAAAATCCATCCATTGTGTTGCAAGGCGTTTGACAGTAGATGGACACTCAAAGGTCAGAAATACTTTTTATTTTTTCTCCACATTGGCACTCGGATTGGTCAACTCAAATGTCATGACAAGTTTCGTCATACTTCATCCAGTTGTCTGGATGGGGATGGATAATAGACAGACAGCCAGATGTCAAAGTCAGACTTTGCGAGCATCAGAACTGTCAGATCTACGTGTACGTCATCTTTCACTGAAATCCGTTCAGGTCCTTGGACAGAACTTTTTTTTTTTTTATGTGTCCGACTCTGGGCATAGGCTTCACAGCCTACTCTCAAGGCCCAGTAGTCCTCCTACATGCCATACACCTCTACATATCACCACTTCGGCGCTAACACCCACCGTCCATATTGAATACATGCTAGGGTACTCTAACGTTGCCTAAAATTCCCATCTCTCCATCATGAATGTTGAGTTGTGAGAATAAACTGACACTGGATTATCATGCTAGTCACAAAGAATTGTTATGGAAAGTGCGTAGAGTGGTAGCATTCTTTCTTCCACAGAACTAAGTGAAATATGCTGTAAAAGGACGAAAACCTAGGCCAAGTTAGAGAAAAACATTATATTTGACAGACAAATAGACAAGAGACACTAGATTCACTTATAGACTCCTACTCACTTTCGTTATCTCTGTCCCTGTCCAGTCACTAGGGGACATAAATCATGAGTGAAAGCTGTAGAAACAAGTTAAAGCGGGTTAGAAGAACCTGTGAAGTGACGTGCAGTGATCCGTATTTTATTCCCATGTTATTATTTGAGACCATCTGCACCATAGGTAGAGACTATTTTTCTCGCTGATGTTATTATTATATTAGCCTCACAGTCACGCAACGATTCCAGGAGAACCGGAAACTGTGCAAGGAATCTGAAGGGCCTAGGTTATGCGTCCTGGCATGGGCCATTGCTGATTTAAGAAAAACAAAATATTAATATCCACAGTGTGGTCAAGGTCACTGTAAGAAACAGTAGCCGACACATACGTTCCTCGACACCTTTGTCAGATCCCGTGTTGATGTTGCACAAGAAGTTACTTTTCGGTCTTCAGATCTTGTTTATGTTAATCATACTTTACCATACTGCAAAGCTAAGCTTCCTTAATATAGAATAAAAGTATATAAGTAATTATTATCATTTCATCCTCAGAGACTCCCAACGATTCCAGGAAGAACTGTAGACTGCAAGGAATCTGAAGGGCCCAGGTTATGTATCCTGGCGTGGACCATTGCTGATAGAAAAAAAAAATCCAAACCTTCCCAATGGGGTCAAAGTCACTAGGAAACAGTAGATGGAGTCTAGTGACTGTCCATATGACAGTTATTGAGTCCTAGTTATTATTATTCCAGCCTCTGAGTCTCGCGACGATTTCAAGGGAACCGGTAACAGTGCAAGGAATCTGAAGGGCCCAGGTTATGTGTCCTGGCATGGGTCATTATTGGTCGAATAAAATTCAAAGCTCCAAGTGAGGTCAAGATCATTTTAAAGGGGTTTTCACACATTCAGGAGTCGGACTAAGAATCATTGCGAGTTGCTACTCTTGAGACACTGCACCTAATCCTGACAAGTCCTCAATAGTCATACGGACTCTCGGCACTGTCTCGGGACTCCTCGCGCACTCCTGATGTTTTTGACATGTTCAAAATTTGTCGAGAACCGCTACGAATTTTTTAAACTCCTAGAGCAGGGGTCGGCAACCTTTTCAGTCCAAGGACCAGAGAAAGCTTCTAGGAGTAGCCAACGGGCCGGAGTGCCAAAGAGAACCTAAAAGTGACAGTGTACAAAAATTTTATAGAAAAGCAGGCAAACCAGTGACTAGATTACAAGAAATTTATTGAAATACATGCAAATCAGTGACTGCAGAAAACAGTTTGTGACAATATACAAAAATTTTATAGAAAAGCAGGCAAACCAGTGACTAGATTACAAGAAATTTATTGAAAAACATGCAAATCATTTTGTGACAGTGTTACGCCCTTGTGTTGGGCGTGGGCGTGCGTGTGTTTGAAAGGGCGTGTTTGAGTGTGCGCGCATGTGTTTGAGTAAGGCTCAGTAAGCCATTGTCTGATTTGGGCGGGCGGGCGGGCGGGACAGCACCTACCAATACGAGTAACTAGTGAGTGTGAATGTTGCTGTGAGCTTGGAGGCTGGGTGAAGTGGATGAATGAAGAGAGAGAGAGAGAGTAGCAGCAAGAAATGCACTTTATATTATCCACATTCCCTAATGATAAAAGTACATTTCAGACTAAGAAAGTTTGATGCATACCTCTTTTCAGTACGAACTCCTACGCCACGGAGACTGGCCGCTGGCATGACCGTTACTGACTGGTGAGGGAAGGCTGCTCATGGGACGTCACATGTAATGCAGAGTTGCTAGATGCCACGATAGTGGCCAGTCCCACGTCGGCGCCTCTCAACATGATCGCGTGTTACCATGTAGTCATTTTCTCCCTGGCGATTTTCCGTGGTGCTTCTGTGGTAAAGATCTCAGTCATGCAATTTGCCCCGCGCTACCCACCGTGATCACGTCACGAGGCGCCGACTTACTCATTTAGTTGGCTAGGCTGTTGCAGGCCGGATTGTTATATAAATATCAAGCAGGGTGACGGGCCATGAGTTCGGACTTGCAGGCCGGATCTGGCCCGCGGGCCGGAGGTTGCTGACCACTGTCCTAGAGCGTACCTAAGGCATTCGTGACTACTCTTAGCGACTCATAGCTACTCATAGACCTTTACAGACCATTTGGTTCGGCAGTGCGTTATGACTCTTAGCTACTCATAGCGCCGCCCTAGGGAACTTGTAGCAATGCGTAAGCTATGCGCAGCCACTTGTAGCACCCACCTGGCACACTCCTAGATTGCTGGATTCTTGGCTAAATGGACAAGAATCCGTGAGGAGTTTGAACTCTTGGCGACTCTTTGTCCGACTCCTGAATGTGTGAAAGCCCCTTACGAAATGGAAAGTTTCGGGTTTGTATTCTCCCAACATTTCAGGAGAACTGGAGACTGGGCAAGAAATCTGAAGGTCCCATGTTATGTGTCCTGGGGTGGGCCATAGCAGATAGGAAAAAAATTCCACATCTGACAAATGGGTGAAGGTCACCGCAAGAGACATAAAATTTAACTTCTGAGATAGTAAGCTATTGTATTTCGACCAGTTTCCACTAAATCACTACACAACTTATCCTACCATTACCTATGAACACTACTGAGGTGTTATGTTCATGCCTTAATAACCGTTAGTCACTGACCTCTATCAGGAACAGTAGATGAAGACTACTGACTAACCTCATGACAGTTACAGAGTTCTAGTTAGTCTCTACTTACTACATACGTGGAGATTTTTTTTTGTTGGTATTATTATTATTCTGGCCTCAGAGTCTCGCGATGATTCCAGGAGAACCAGAGACTGCAGAAGGCATATGAAGGGCCAAGGTTATGTGCCCAGGCATGGGCCATTGCTGAATGAAAAACAAATCAAACCCTTTACCTGCAGAGGAAGGACATGGTAGAAAGAGTCATCAGCATCACGAGTGAACGAGATAAGTTGGTCACGTCTACTGGAGATTTCAATGCGACCTAGACATTGAATATGAAGGGTGACCTTGGGCCAATTTCCACTAAACTGTGACAGAATTTACCCTGCCATGACCTATGAACACTACTGAGGTGTCCTGTTCATGTCTTAGTCACCGTTAGTCAAGGACCTCCTTCCTGAACAGTAGGCAGAGACTATTGACTGTCTGCAGGAGAGCTACAGAGTTCTAGTTATTATTATTATTAGTAGTAGTAGTAGAAGTAGTAGTAGTAGTAGGAGTAGTAGTAGTAGTAGTAGTATCATTATTATTATTATTATTATTATTATTATTACCTCCGCCAACGAAGTTTGAGGAGGTTATTAATTCACCTGTTTATCTGTTTGTTAGTCTGTCCACGCGATATCTCCAAGAGTGCTCAATGAATTTCAATTAAATTTTGTAGAAGGGTGGGCCATGGACAAAGAAGGAATTCGTTTAAATCTTAGGACGGATCTGTATCCAGATCCGGAGTATCTTGCAATATATCTCCAAAAGTTCTAAATGAATTTCAATGAAATTTCGTAGAAGGGTTGGCCATGAGCCAAGAAGGAATAATTTAAATTTTTGGGATGGATCTTGATCCGGATCCATATTCTATGTGTCCCGTAACATAGCTCCAAAACTCTCAATGATTTTCAATATAATTTTGTGGAAGAGTTAACCATGGATCAAGGAACAGTTGATTTAATTTGGGGGTGGATCAGGATCCTATACTGTATACTCCATACAATATCTCCACGGATCGTGATCGGGGTCCTTCTTAATGACAATGGCATTGGCGGAGGTATGTACTCTCTGGATGCTTTCTAGTTATTGTTATTATTGCCTCCACCAAGGAGGTTATGTTTTTGCCAGGAATGATTTGATTGTCTGTTGGTCCGGTAGCAGGATTACTCAAAAAGTTATGAACGGAATTTGCTGAAATTTTTCAGAGGAGTTGGGTATGGTCCAAGGAACAATCCATTAGATTTCGGTGGTGATCTGGATCATCATCTGGATCCATGAATTTTTGTTGATTGTCCACGTGTTATCTTCAAAAGTTCTCAATGAATTTCAATGAAATCCTGCAATGGCATTGGTGGAGGTATGCACTCCGTGAGTGCTTTATTATTATTATTATTATTATTATTATTATTATTATTATTCTCTCTGACAAGGAGAATATGTTTTCACTCGTTAATGTTTGTTTGTTTGTCTGTTCCAGGATTACTCAAGAACTAAAAGAGAGATTTGGACCAAATTTCGTGGGCAGATATCCCATCTCCCATGGAACATTCGGTTAGTTTTAGGGGCAGATCCGGATGGTATTACAGATTCTGGATCCGGAAAACTTGTTTCCAAAACCCAAATCAGTGATGAGAAAACCGAACTCATTATGAAGAGTGGTTTGGAAATTACTTTCCCTTGACACAGAGATGCGCTTCACTGAGTGCCTTTCTAGTTAGTCTCCAACGATTACATGGGTGGGGACTGTTGTTTTCTTTGGTGTTATTATTATTCCCGCCTCAGAGTCTCCCGACGATTCCAGGAGAACCGGAGACTGCACAAGGAATCTGAAGGGTCCAGGTTATGTGTCCTGGCATGGGCAATTGCCAATAGAAAAAAAAATCTTTATCACCCCAGTGGGGCCAAGGTCACTGTAAGAAAAAGTAGATGGAGACTAGTGACCATCTGCGGGACAATTACTGAATTCTATCTAGTTTCCACATATTACGTAGGTGGAGACTATTGTTCTTGCTATCATTATTATTCCAGCCTCAGAGTCTCGCGACGATTCTATGAGAACCAGAGACTGCGTGAGGATTCTGAAGAGATCAGGCTATGTGTCCTGGCATGGGCCATAGCTTATTGAAAAATAAAATCCAAATCCTTTATGCACTGTGGAAGGGCATGTCAGGAAGTGTCATATCAGCATTATGTTGTGAACGAGATAAGTTGGTTGTGTCTACTGGAGAATTCAGTGGGACCTGAGCAAGGAATCTGAATTGCCTAGGTTCTGTGTCCTTGTATGGACCGTTGCTTATAGAAAAAAAAAATACAAATATCTCCATTGGGGTCAAGGTCATTGTAAAAAACAGTAAATGGAGACTAACGATTGTCTGTAGGACAGTTACAGAGTTCTAGTTAGGTTCCACTTACTAAATAGTTGGAGACTATTGTTTTTGCTGGTATGATTATTACAGTGATCGCCTCACAGTCTCGCAACGATTCCAGGAAAACTGGAGACTGTGCATGGAATCTGAAGGGCCCAGATTATGTCCTGGCATGTGGCCATTGCAGGTAGAAATATCCAAATCCCCCAGTTGAATGAAGGTCGTATTAAGAAACAGTAGCAGACACAAGCATTCTTCGACCCCTTTGTCAGATACCCTGTTGGTGTTGTACACAAAGTTAACTTAGGGCCTTCAGATCTTCTTTATATTACACATACTGTACCTTACCAAATGGCTAAGCTTCCTTATTGCGGGTGCACAATAAAAATATGTAACTAACTATTATTATTCCAGCCTCAGAGTCTCGCGACGATTCCAGGAGAACCAGAGACTGTGCAAGGAATCTGAAGGCCCCAGGTTATGTGTCCTGATGTGGACCACTTCATATAGGAAAAATAATCTAAATCTCCCTAGTTGGGTTAAGGTCACCAAGAAACATTAGGTGAATGCAAGTGACTGTCCATAGGACAGTTACAGAGGTCTAGATACCAATGTGTTGTTCTTATGACTACTACTACTACTGTGACTACTGCTACTACTGCAACTAGTACTACTGGAACTACTACTACTGCCACAGCTATTACTACTGTTATTAGTCTCCACCTACTACATAAATGGACACTATTGTTTTTGCTGGTACTATTATTATTCCGGCCTCAGAGTCTCGCGATGATTCCAAGAGAACTGCAGACTCTGAAAGGAATTTGAAGGGCTTAGGTTACGTGTCCTGGCATGGGCCATTGCTGATAGAAAAAAGTCCAAATCTCCCCAGTGGGGTGAGGGTCACTGTAAGAAATGTAAAATTTCGGGTTCAGAGTCTCCCGACGTTTCTAGGAGAACCGGAGGCTGGGCAAGAAATCTGAAGGTCCCAGGTTATGTGTCCTGGGCTGGGCCATTGCAGATAGAAAAAAATCCAGATCTGTGAAATGGGGTCGAGGTCATTTCAAGAAATGTAAAATTTGTCTTTTGAGCTAGTATTGAACTTGGACCAATTTCCACTATATACTAAAGAATATACCCTACCATGACCTATGAACATTACTAAGGCGACCTGTTCAAGCCTTAGTGACCGTTAGTCAAGGACCTCCATCTGGAACAGTAATTGGAGACTGTCAGCAGGGCAGTGACTACTACTGTTATTATTAGTCTCCACCTACTATGTGGGTGGAGACTATTGTTTTTGCTGGCATTATTACTCCTGCTTAGAGTCTCCCAACGATTCCAGAAGAACCGGAGACTGTGGAAGGTATCTGAAGGGCCCAGGTTATGTGTCCTGGCATTGGCCATTGCTGATAGAAAAAAATCCAAATCCTTTATGCACAGTGGAAGGGCATGTCAGAGAGAATCATATAAATATTATGAGTGAACGAGAGAAGTTGGTCGTGTCTACTGAAGATTTCAGTGCGACCTGCACAAAACATCTGAATGGTGAACTTCGACCAATTTCCACTAAACTGCGACAGAATGTACCCTACCATGACCTATGGACACTGATGAGGTGTGCTGTTCATGTCTTAGTTACCGTTAGTCAAGGACCTCCATCAGGAACAGTAGGTGGAGTCTAGTGACTGTCTGGTGGAGAGTTACAAAGTTCCAATTATTATTATTATTATTATTATTATTATTATTATTATTATTATTATTGTTAATATTATTTCGTGGTTTATGCTATGTACTCCCAGAGAGGTTATGGCATTGGCTTGCTGTAGATATATAGCAGTGTGTAGCATTTTTCAACCAAATGCCTTTCCTGACGTCAATCAATGGCCCATGGGTAGACTCGAAAGTTGCACCCCTAAGTCGATGGCACATGTTCTAACCCATTCAGCCACGGCGGTTCCTTTCATCTCTATCACAGACGATTTTGCTCAGTGCCGAAAACCCCAGTGCAGTACAAGGGTTAAGCAGTGATATAGTGCGAATATGAATGATATGAAAGAATTGTTATTGACACTGACCTTGGCTAAATTCGGTGCAATGGTGACATCCAGCACTATTACAACTGGTTTTAACGAGTGACTGGTTTTTATTAAGAGGAAAAAAGGTCACATAAAGGAGTGGTAAAGGTACTGTGAAGAGATAAGGTGGTGTTGGGCATGATTAAATTCACTGAAGGAGAGATTAGTTGTTGTTAACCCATTAGTTGCCAGAGTTCCTGTGAGAGGGATTTTGCTGGACGAGTGCTAAGTGTACCGCCCTCTGCCTATCGGCTCATAGCCGCGAAGCCTATACAGTAGGTCCCTACCCCGGGGTTCCCTTCTTTATTAAATTTTGAATATGTCCAGTTCTGTCCATCATGTTGGACGCTGGGCACCAATGGGTTAAAGAAGCTCACTGATTTGCCAGTGTTTAACCCAATAGTGGCCAGAGTTCCTGCGAGAGGGATTTTGCCGGATGGGTGCTAAGCGTACCGCCTTCCGCCTATTGGCTCACATTTGCGAAGCTCATAGGTCCCTACCCCGGGGTTCCCTTCTTTATTGAAATTTGAAAATGCCCAGTTCTGTCCATTATTTCGGACGCGGGGCACCAGTGAGTTAAGGAGAAAGGTTGATATGAGTGATAAATGTATTTGGAAAAGATAAAATGACATTGGGAATGATTAGATACTGTTAAAGAGCGATAAGGGTGATTAGTTTTTGTTACAGATAGATAAGGTAATCCTGAAAAGTGATGAAGATAGAGATAAGGAGTGATTAGATGCTGTTAAGAAGATATTTAGTGAAAAGTGATACAGCGTTGTTGATACCGACCTTGACTAAATCCAGTGGCAGCGGTGGGATCCGACACCAGGTCGGACAGCTGAGGGGCAGTGTCAGTCAGTAAACACAACAACTGCCCCTCACTGCTGATGAAGGAACTCCAGGCCACGCATCCATTCAGAGTAAAGCACCGCATCCGACACATACCTCAACACACAAGGAAAAGAAGGACATTATCAGCGTCATCATCAGCATCATTATCATCAACATTACTGTCATCATTATAATCACCAGTCATCACACACCAGGACAGGGAAGGGCTTCATCATCGTCATCTTCATGGTCATCATCATCATCAGTGTTATTATCACCACTGGAGTCATTATTATTAACTCCACATTATGTGGAGTTCTTATTGATATTGTAGACGTAATTTCTCTCTTTTTCGGGGGAGGTTGGGGGGGGGGGAGTTCTATGCGGCTGGCATTCCAAGACCTTTCGAGATAGAGACTTGAAATTTTCAGGAGTAATGTACCTTGGTTGCAGGCTTCTTTTGACACAAGAAAATAGTTTCCTAGCACTAACGCCGCACTAGCACCCTCTATGTTATTTTTTTTAATTTTTGTTCTCCTGTACAGCAAAAATTCCCTATTCGATTGCTTTGCAAATGTTCCAGTAAGTAGTCGTCAACATATACTAGTGCACCTCGGTATTGATACTGAGATCAAACAAATACTTTTCGAGATATTCAGGAAAATCAAAATGGCCACCTCATGCCTGAAAGTGCTAAATCGGAGTGTTAGGCCGATTTTGACCAAACTCGGTGGAAATGTAGTGGGTCATGTGTGAACATGGTTTTGCATAGTATGAATGACCTTTACCTCGATCTCAAAGTTATAGGTCAAAATTCGTAATAAACTTTGAGTCATACCAATAGTCCCTTGATATTAGGTCTACAGTGATAAAAGTATTTTCAGCTGGAATGTGGAGATCTTTGGATATTACTTCAGCAGTTACAGAATTTTAGTTTATTATTATTATTATTATTATTATTATTATTGTTATTATTATTATTATTATTATTATTATTATTATTATTATCATTATTATTATTGTTATTATTATTATTATTATTATTATTATTATTATTATTATTATTATCATTATTATTATAATTATTATTAGTAGTATTATGATGATGATAATGATGATGATGATGATGATGATGATGATTATTATCATGCAATTTATAGACCACCTTGTAAATGAGACTATAGTAATCAGAAGAGTGAGTCAACTGATAACTGCCTTATGGTTTTTATGTTGCAAGATGTTGGTCAAGTAGCATAGTGAGTTTTATTGTGATCTAAATATAGGATGGTCCACATATTGCTCCCCAGGCTTGTTTTTCTTGTGTGTTGTGGGAACGGCACAACTTGTCTGCCAGTGTGAGGACCAATGATATTTTTGGTTGCCTCGTTACTTTAATCAGTTCAGGAGTCACTAGATGTAATAAATGAAATGCTATTTACCATGATGAGGGTTATGGGAAACAGGAAATGGTGCAGGACAGGCACTTGTAATGCTAAGCCGTCCCCACAACACAAGAGAAATCGTAAGCTGAATGGAAAGTTGAGGCGCAATATATGGACCCCTTTGTATACTCACAATGGGAGGTCACAGGTGCTTCGTGCAGGGGTGTGACGTCCAGCTTCGTGGCAGGGTGTATTTCATAAATCGGCAGGGATCCAAGAACAAGGGTGGGCAAGCAAAAGATCACCCACACACCCACCTTCGAACATACGCCCATCCTCGCCCACACGCCCACATTCTCCCACATGCTGCCTAACGCCAAAATTCCTCCGCCCCTCCTTTCGCCAACTGCAACCAAACATCAAAACATTGCAGAGTAGTCATTTTCCCCACGAACCCACTCTCACCCACGCACCCAGTCTAGTCAACATTCCACCCACTGTGACAGCCTCTACCTCAGTTCTAGTTTTCACGAAGTGCAGCCAAGATGAAATTGCTGTTCAGTACTGTATTTTCATTTTTTGTGGGCATCTCAGAAGTATGACTGATAGAGGTCTTGGGGTCGGAGGAGAGCGTGCGCTAACCCGCCTTGGTTCGAATCTAGAAGGTGGCCGGAGCTATTTACCTATTTATTTATTTATTTATTCTTCATTTAGCCATCAGAACACTGCCAGGAAATTATTGTGGTCCTTTACGGCTTAAATGATCTGGACAACAGTAGCTTAGCTCTGTGAATTCCTACTCTCTCCGAAGGACCCAAAGGCATAGTGTAGGGAAATGGAATATCTTGTCCGGGTACTCTTTCTCACATATGTGACCTGATATTGATATGTGGTTGGACTGAAATGCTTCTCTATATATGTGTGGAAATATAACTTTTGTGCTGTCATGGGAAAGTCTTTTTGTTTTTTGTTTTTAAGTGAATTAAGAGTAGTGACAGGTACCGTGGTAAATGTATATACTTGTACTGATATTATTCTTGTACTCTCAATCCCTTATTTGTCTTTAGGTTTTGAAATGAAATTGGAATGAATTACTACTGTATACGGAAACATCATCATAATATAGAGCAATTCTTTTAACCTGACGATAATCCATAACCACTTTAACTAGTACCCAAGGAGATTCATTTCTTACCACATTAGTAATGCTCAGCGAATTTTATGCAATTATGAAATAGTATCAGAGTTAAGGATGTGTCACAGTCCTTTTAGATAATAACAAACTGACAGAATTTCTTAATTTTTTTGGTAAAGTTATTTGTATATTCTGTTACTGAAATTAAAGGATAAAATGTATTATAGGACGTATGCACTGAAAATGTCCAGTTCTCTATCACATATTGTACTTATGATATTGGTAGCAGTAGTAGCATTATTGTACCTTTACTTGGCCCAGATTTTTGTTCTCTTGTAGCTTCTTTACGTATCTCATCGACAGAATAACACAATGCTGTGGCTCTACATCCTTTCCATAGCATTTCTAGTGTTGATCTCTTGCTACATCTAAGAATTCAAGATAACGAGGGGGCAATTTTAGGCCAAGTTAGAGAAAAATTGGTATAGTTCAGGGTGATTTACTACTCTGAGCTCCCAGAATAGCGCCACTTTATGTTATTAATGTAGGCGGGTTTAATTGAAACTCCATACTTACCAACTTCAGTCTATGTTTGTAAGTCATTTGTTGCATTTGAGAATTCCACGATATTTGAACTTAAAGAGATGTAATATCCTGTTGGCGGCCTGCAGTCCTAATGGACCCAGGATCGAATCCCGCCTGGGGCAGGGAACAGTTTAAGGGTTTGAATTTCATGAAAAGCAGACTTTCCTGATCTACCAGATGACCCGCCGACATGTCGTAAAAATACCCCCGCTAATACCAATACACCAGTCCTGTATGAGACAGCCCTAGCATGTATTCAATATGGACGGTGGGTGTTAGCGCCGAAGTGGTGACATGTAAAGGTGTACGGTACGTAGGAGGACTACTGGGCCTTGAAAGCAGGCTGTGAAGCCTATGCCCAGAGTCGGTCTCACACACACACACACACACACACACACACACACACACAAAATGAAAAGGAAGGAAGAGCAATATAAAGTGACAGTAAAGACGGAAGAAATAGGAAGAAAGGAGGGCAGACTCAGAAAAAGAATTATATAAGCTAACGAAGAACTGGGCAGAACTACATCAAGTGAGTGGATGATGGTCGCCACCAAATTTTTCTTTTTTTTCTCTCTCCTTTTTTACGTGTCCGACTCTGGGCTAAGGCTTCAGGGCCTATTTCTCGGGGGCAGTGACCTATCCCAAGGCCCTGTAGTCCTCCTACACCTCCACATGTCACCACTTCGGCGCTAACACCCACCATCCATATTGAATACATACTAGGGCTGTCTCATACAGGACTGGTGTATTGGTATTATCGGGGGTATTTTTACAACATGTCGGCGGGTCTACTGGTAGATCAGTAAAGTCTGATATTTATGAAATTCAAATCCATGAACCTGTTCCCTGCCTCAGAGGGATTTGAACGCTGGTCCATTAGGACGGCAGGCCAACTCTCTACCGATTGATGCATTTAAGTACTTGGGTAGTGTGATGAGTAAGGATGGAAGTCAGAGGATGAAGTACTAGAAAGGGTACAACTGGGAAGAAAGGTTGTTGCTTCCGTGAAAGCAGTGATAAGAAACAGGGAGGTGAGCATGGAAGTGAAAAAGCTACTATATGACATTACTGTGATACCAACTGTAGAGTATGGAAGTGATGCTTAAACCTTGTAGGAGGGACAGAAGTGAAGAGTGAGAGCAGTGGAAATGAGTTATTTGAGAGGAGCATGTGGAGTCACATGGAGAGACAGACACAAATGAGGATGTGAAGGAGCGTTGTGGTGAGAATGTGGATGTTACAAGAAGTGACAAACCTAATGATTTCTTGGATTCCAGGAAACCATTTACAACACTTGGAGGTAACCATATAATCAACTCATACTTGTTCTCTACTTGTCAACATGTGGGTTGCCGGAGGGTTAATGCCCCTCCCTGTAAAACCACTATATCAAAGCCAAACAACCATCCCTTACGGGATTATGGCGTATGGCTATGGAATGATTTTTAAAAATGCTGTTCATTAGCCAGCACTGCATTGAATGGGTATCAGATGGTCAACTACATTAGTCGAGTGATATAGCCACACTTGATAACTGGCCATGTCTTTACAGTTCTCCCTATATAGCTAAAGATTTTTTCCCCCGACTGTGGGGTCATCTTAACCCTTCGTTCGCCAGAAGGGGTCAGATGGACCCCAATATATTTTCTGAAATGATGCTTTGTAGCCCCTTATTGTTTTAGGGATCTGGCGAACATGTCTTTGTCGTGGTTGATTGTATAAGCACAGAAATTTTGAGTGAAAAAACTCTCATAGTTCAGAAGTTAGGAGGGAGCAAAGTTCACTGGGGGTCGTCCGGTACCCCTCCTTGCATGCCATATAACATTTTTTTTTTTTTTTTTTCAAATTCTTGATATTATGGACTATGTCGCTGAATGTTGAGATGTTCTACAGTCAGTGGGAGAGAATCGTAGAAGATCCTCCCACTTTTGATACTGATAATGACATATTAGTTAGTTTTACTGAATGTTTTCCAGCTTTATAAATCATTCAGGGGGTTTTCCGAATATACTGTAAATGTCAATCTTTTCTTGAATATACTGCAAATGTCAGTCTGGTTTACTTAATTTGTAAATCATTTTCTGAATATAAATGTCTATCTTGTCTATGTTCTGAACATCGATTCAACCTAATTCTTCGTGTCATTTTAATTTCTTTTTTTTTTTCTCTATGTTATTATACTGATAATATATTTATTATGTTAAGGGCATGCTGCTTCAATAAGAATGATCTACCTACCTATCTATCTATCTATTGCCAGACGCCTTAATCCCGTAAGGGGTGGCCACAAACAAATAGCCTCCATGTCGCCCTGTCCCCCGCCATTTCATTGATCTGCACCCAGTTCACCCCCCCCCCTCTCATGTAACTCTCTACTCCATCCCGCCATCTCATCCTTGGCCTCCCTCTCCCTCTCCCCCCTCCCACCTCACTCACGTACACTCTCCTCGTCATTTTCACACTCTCCATCCTCTCCACTTGGCCAAACCACTTCAGAGTGTTTCTCTTAACGCTTCTTGTAATATCCACATCCACACCACAATGCTCTTTCACTTCCTCATTTGTGTCTGTCTCTCCATGTGACTCCACGTGCTCCTCTCAAATAACTCATTTCCACTGCTCTCACTCTTGACTTCTGTCCTTCCAACAAGATTCAAGCATCACTTCCATACTTTAGAGTTCGTATCACAATAAAGTCATGTAGTTGCTTTTTCACTTCCATGCTAACTTCCCTGTTTCTTAACACTGCTTTCAAGGAACCAGCAACCTTTCTTCCCAGTTGTACCCTTTCCAGTACTTGACCCTCTAGCTTTCATCCTTACTCATCACACTACCCAAGTACTTAAATGCATTCACATTTTCCATTTCCTCCTCATCCAGCCTCACTGTATATTCACTGACGTCACTTCACTCGAAGACCATAACTTTACTCTTCCCTACATTCACCTTTACATTCCGTTTCTTACACGCTCTTCAACTAATTCCTCTGTTATTTCCTTAACTCTGTCAATAAGCATCCTACCATATACTTATCCTATGATTACCATACCCTTCTTTTTTACCTTTTCCTTTGTACAGGGGAATAATTATACCTGACTTCCAATCCTCTGGGACTCTACCTTCCTCTCAGGCCACTCTGCACATCTTCCACATCCATTCTACTATTATCTCTCCCCCATGGTTCAGCATTTCACCACACACTCCATCAATTGCTGGAGCTTTCCCCATTTTAACTTTCTTCATTGCTTCCACAACTTCCATCCCACTGATTTCTTCCTCTCTTCTCACATCCCTCCTTCTCCCAGCCACTCCACAGCCACTTATACATGCATTACTTTCATTCCTTATGTTCAACAATTCCTTAAAGTGTTCTCTCCATTTGCTCACTTTTTCTCTCTTCTCCACTAGTAATCTACCATATTTAATCTTCCACTCCCCAAATAACTTCTTTGGCACCCTGTCTAACTCTCTTTACTTCTTTCCAGAACATTTTCTTACACTCCCTCCACTTTACATTCAAGTTCCTTCCAAATTCCTCATCCACTCCCCTTACTCTCTCTTACTAATCTTTTTACCTCTCTCTTCTGCTCTACATATAACTCTCTCTTCCGTCTCTCAACTTCTTCCAAGCCCGTTCCTCATCCACTCACTATATGCTTTCTTCTTCTTTGTGCCACAGCCTCTCTCATCTCTTCATTCCACCATGCTGTTCCTTGCACCCCCTTTCGTCTTCTCTTCACCCCACACACCACCTCACATGCTGCACAGATTTCTTCTGTGCATATCTTGCACACACCTTCCACTTCCCCCATCTGCTCCAATCCATATTTACCCAGTCGCTCCTCCACTTCCCTCTTATATTCTGCCTTCTTTCCATCTTCTTGTAACTTTTCCACCCTCCTTGTATGATGTAACCTAAAAATATATGCCACATTATTCATGACATGTGGAAACTTCAATAATATTGAAGAAACTCATAAACATGTTACTAAAAAAAAAAAGAAAGAAAAAAAAAAAGACATATGGTGGATTGGATGCACGTGCCGTGTCCTGGGCAACGTATGTGCAAAATTTAACATTTGTAACTTTGTGCATATGGCAGAAATTCATCAGTCAAGTTGGGGGTCTCTCAAGACCCCACATGGCGTTCCGGGTTACGAATTTTCACTTGGCGTTCGAAGGGTTAAGGGAAAGGGATTTAAAAACAAGCCCTTTATATTGTAATAGCTAACAGAAAACGCCATAACAATGATTACAGCCGTCCCTATGAATAAGTTATACCGATAATTCACAAGGGTGGAAATATTGCTTTTAACTCTTTCGAAAATTGCTGTAATTGTTGATAAAGTTCGGTGAACAAAAAAAAGTAAGCACCCAGTTTCTCTTAAATCGGTTCATGAAATACGAAAATATTGAGGTTATTATGAGACCTCAGAGTTATGATTCACCAATTATTACTAGTAGTAGTAGTAGTAGTAGTAGTAGTTGTTGTTGTTGTTGTTGTTGTTGTTGTTGTTGTTGTAGCAGTAGTAGTAGTAGCGGCAGCAGCAGCAGTAGTAGTAGTAGTAGTTTTTGTTGTAGATTATTATTATTGTTATTATTATTATCATTATTATTATTACTATTATTATTATTATTATTACTATTATTATTAGCCTCCACCTGCATAGCAGGTGGAAATTCGGTTTCGCTGATATTGCTATTCTCGCTTCAGAGTCTCGTAACGATTCCAGGTGAACCGGAGATTGTGCGTGGAATCTGAAGGGTCCAGGTTATGTGTCCTGGCATGGACCACTGTTGATAGAGGAAAAACCCAAATCTCCCCAGTGAGGTCAAGGTCATTGTAAGAAACAGTAGCAGACACATGCGTTCTTCGACACCTTTATCAGATCCCTTTTTGATATTACACAAGAAATTACCTTGTCTTCAGATCCTGATTTTATTAAACATATCTTACCACATGGCAAGACTTGCATATTATGTCTGAACAATAAAACTATGTAACTAATTATTATTAATCCGGCCTCAGAGTCTCGCGACGATTTCAGGAGAACTGGAGACTGCACAAGGAATCTGAAGGACCCACGTTATGTGTCCTGGCATGGGCCATTGCTGATAGACAAATCCAAATATCCCCAGTTGGGTCAAGGTCACTAAGACGTAGCAGCTGCAGACAAGTGACTGTCCGTAGGACAGTAACGAAGTTCTAGTTATTATTATTATTGTTATTACATAATTTTATTATTATAATATTATGGAGTAAATGGGAAGCTGTTGAATGCCGTGAAGAGTATAAAACAGCGTCCTAAGGCTGTAGTGCTTGTGGATGGTGAACAGAGTGAATTTTTCAGTTTAAATACTGGTTTGAAACAGGGATGTGTCATGTCTCCATATTTAGTCTGTACATAGGTGAGTTATAAAAGAGATACAAGGTAGGGCAGCGGATGTTGTAGCGGCCCTAATGAAAGAGGACAGCGTCTGGAAATTCCTGTTCTGTTGTTTGCAGATGATACTATATTGTTAAGTGAAGGCAAAGGGGAACTGCAAGGCTTAGTGACTGAGTTTGGAAGAGTATGTAAGAAAAGGAATCTAAAGGTGAATGTAGGGAAGCGTAAAGATGTGGTCTTAGAGAGAAATGAAGTCGCTAGATGCACTGTGAGGCTGGATAGTGAGGAAATGGAAAGAAATGAGTGCATGTTAGCACTTGGGTAGTGTGATGAGTAAGGATGGAAGTTCAGAGGATGAAGTGCTTGAAATGGTACAGCAGGGAAATAAAGATACTGGTTCGCTGAAAGCAGTGACAAGAATAAGGAAGTGAGCAGGGAAGTAAAAAAGTTGCTGCATGACTTTACTGTGATCCCCACTCTTAAATATGGAAGCCAAGCTTGGACCTTGTTGGATGGACACAAGTCAAGAGTGAGAGCAGTGGAAATTAGTTACTTGAGAGGAATATACTGACATATGAGGACGTTAGGAGCGTTATGGTGTGGATATGGATGTGATAGAAAGCGTTTGGAAAAATACACTGAGGTGGTTTAGCCATATGGAAGGGAAGGAGAGTGAGACACTAACTGGGAAAGTGTAAGTGAGCTGAAGGGGAAGGGGGAAGAGAGGGAGGGAGATATGGAGGATGAGATGTAGGGATGGAGCAGGGAGGTATAATTATGAGAGGTGGGTTTAAACTAGGGGAAGGGCAGCAAAATGGCAGGGGACAGGGCAACATGCACGCAGTTTGTTTGTTGTCACCCCTTACGGAATTACGGCGTCTGACTATTGGAGATAAATTATTATTATTATTATTATTATTATTATTATTATTATTATTATTATTATTTTAACTAACAACACCAGTGGTGAGTTATGTTGCTCTTGTCAATATTATTTTTATTCTTATTATTATTCTATCTTACGAAGAAGTAAATTGCCCACATTCGCTTTTTAAAGCTACTGCCATCATATTTGGCCATCTGAGTTCCCCAGCTGGTGGCTTCATATGACCCAGTGTCATCCAACTCTCAGTGCTGGTTTTCCAGTTACATCCAAAAACCTATATTTGCGGATTCTCAGAAACAGCTAAAGGTACAGACTTGAAACTTCTGTGGGACATAGCCAAGGTCGGGGAGCAGATCTGAAAGGACTATGGGCCCATTTGGGCCAGTAGTTTCTGAGATCACCCAGGGGTCAATGGAAAGTCGTTTGGCCTCCGCCATTTTTGCTCTGCTATGATTTTGTTGTTTTGGCCTTGGCCCAACGTGTTTGACGCTCTTCTAGAGAGGCCCTACTACCTTCACCTCAAAGTGTTCACTGTATGAAGGGCGTCGAAATCACCAAGTCCAGCGATGGCTACAATATTGGGACACTGGGAAATAAATCAGCACCTGCAGTCGAACTGAGGAAGAAACTGGATTACCTTGTCATGTGGTGAGATACTGAAATTACTATACTCGATTTTTTTCCAGTTGATGATCCACTTTCGTGAATGTGGCACCTGCGCACTCCTGCCACGTGATTGGTTGGTTTCAATTTCATACTTGAAGTATCATATTAAAAAAACAGTTGTACCTTATATTCCAATTCTCATAAATGGTGTTTTGCATTGTCATTGTACTATGCAGACAGACATGAAACCAGTATGTATCTGTGCTTCACTCAAACGGACAATGAATTTAAGGAAGCTGAATTTGAATTGAAATATGTATTGTCGTAAAAGGTAAAGAGTTGTTGCATCTCTAATAAATAAATAGATATGTACACTTACGGATATATATATACTTACGGATAATATGGGCGAAGGTATCGATGCAATGGAGTAGGTGTGATCCATAATAAAGTCTGACATCTTGCGAGACAACTTGTTTTTCTCGCCTGGCCGTCTCTCGTGTCCCCCCCTTCTCTGTAGCGACTGTTCCACTCGTCTTCCCACTTCCACCACTTTACCACTGACAAAACAGCTAATTTACTCTGAATGGTACTATAGTCTAATGTAACAAGTGCCTAAGTATTGAGATACCTTTTATTTTCACTTACCCTGCCAAATGCGTTAATTTAAAAAAAAAAAAAATATGGGGAGATGCAAGAACTCTATACCATTTACAAGAATATTACAGTTCAAATTCAACTTCCTCAAATTCATTGTCCGTTTGAGTGAAGCACAGATACATACTCGTTTCAAGTCTGTTTGTATAGTACAATAACAATGCAAAACAGCATTTATGAGAATTGGAATATAAGGTACAACTGTTTTTTGTAAATGTGATACTTCAGGTATGAAACTGAAACCAACCAATGACGCAGCAGGAGTGCACAGGTGCCACATTCACGAAAGTGGATCATCAGCTGGAAAAAAATCGAGTATAATGGCAGTTTCCGTTGTCTAGTTACTATTGAACCTGTTGTTGTTGCTGCTGTTTTTACTATTATTATCATTAGCAGCAGCAATAGTAGTAGTAGTACTAGTAGTAGTAGTAACAGTAGTAGAAGTGGTAGTAGTAGTAGTAGTAGTAGTAGTAGTAGTGGTAGTAATAGTAGAAATAGTAATAGTAGTAGTAGTAGTAGTAGTAGTTTAATTCACCCTGGAGCAGTAGTAATAAATCACCCTGGAAGAATAGTAGAAGTTGTTGTAGTAGTGGTGGTAGTAGTGGTTGTAGTAGTAGTTGTTGTAGTTGTAGTTGTTGTTGTTGTTGTTGTTGTTGTTGTTGTTGTTTTTGTTGTTGGTGTTGTTGGTGCAGGCTGAATTGACGGGAATAATAGGTATAAATAACACCTACACAGTTTACAAAAAAATCGCTTTTTTTATGTCGTTTTTGGTGAGTTTGTATTTTTGTGCAGGTACTGGAGTGTGAGGAACGACAAGGAAATATGTTCCGGACTGTTTCCTGTCTGACTTTGTTATAGGGGTACGCTGGTGCCATGTACCGAAATATTGCATTTTTATGGCTTTGTGTGTGTGTGTGTGTGTGTGTGTGTGTGTGTGTGTGTGTGTGTGTGTGTGTGTGTGTGTGAGAGAGAGAGAGAGAGAGAGAGCGTTGTTGTTGTTGTCACGCTAGTGGTGTGTGCATGCATGTGTGTGTGTGTGTGTGTGTGTGTGTGTGTGTGTGTGTGTGTGTGTGTGTGTGTGTGTGTGTGTGTGTGTGTGTGTTGTTGTTGTTGATGCGCCATTGTGTGTGTGTGTGTGTGTGTGTGTGTGTGTGTGTGTGTGTGTGTGTGTTGTAGTTGTTGCTGATGCGCCATTGTGTGTGTGTGTGTGTGTGTGTGTGTGTGTGTGTGTGTGTGTGTGTGAAGGTGGAAGAAATGCACTGTAAAAAACAAAAGTAGGATGAATGGGAAGGACTTGGAGGGGGGAGGGGCAGGGCAGTGGTAATATATATAGTGGAATTTATGGTTGTATTTGGACGCTGTTGGTACTGTAAAGATAAGATAGACAGCAATACAGCCTGGCCAGTATTTCATGCAACTCAATACCCGTGTGTTGCGGGGACGGCTGACAGTGGTGCCATTCTCCCTTACGTCCTTGTCTATATCCCACTGCTCTTTCCATGGTTTATATTGTCTGCATGTTTACGTCTGCTGCTTTCGTGGTTTATTAGTAATTTTATGAGGTAGACAAATTTTCTTCGGTCCTCCTAAAAGAAAACAGAGCCATCCTAGCAACACAGAGGATTGGAGAAGGTAAAGTACGAATCACCCTGTGTAGCTAAGATGAACAGGAAAATAAGCACGCTCTACTCTTCTGAATTTGGCGTCTGTCGATTAAGGGAAATACTTGAAACTGCATGACCAGTGAAAGAAGATTATGTTTAACCCTTCTGTCCAATGACGTATTTTGAATTTGTGTGTGTGTGTGTGTGTGTGTGTGTGTGTGTGTGTGTGTGTGTGTGTGTGTGTGTGTGTGTGTGTGTGTGTGTGTGTGTGTGTGTGTATTTCTGCTCCGGAGAGTCTTTTCTATCTGGAGGGGACAGAGATCGTCTTGAATTCTCGTCGGTTGAATAAGCTCCCTAACACCTCTTCCTTAGCGATTTATTTTTGGATATGGGTGGTTAATATCCTGTAGTGCGTTATTTTATGCGGCGTATGGCCATATTAGAAGGATTTATCTAACACAGACTAGGACATTGAGGTGAAATGACCAAAACAAATCGCCTAGGGAAAGGTGTTAGGGAGCTTCCTCAATTGACGAGAATGCGGGACATAGCCTCAATAAACTCCTTCATTGCTATAGATCTCCTCTAGGCTGAATACAATAATGCGTCATCGGGGAGAAGGGTAAATAGTCTCAGTACAAAGAATCTCTCCTGAATAAATCGCTTGTTGTCAGGAACAATTTAATTTTATACAATCGTCTTGAAGGTGCTTCGTGTTTCATATCCTTTCCCAATGATACGTCTCGGCGAAGGTGAATTAGTTGACTGATTTTAATAGGAAAGATATTGGCTTCCTGAAAGGGTTAGGTATGTAGAGTTCAGTCACTGTCAGAACACTGGGTGGTCCATAGATTGCACTCCTCTGGAAAATCATCTCACTCTTGTCATGCGAGAACGGCTCTGTCTGCTGGAGTGGGCTGTGGTAGTAGGAGCTGGTAATGAATGAACGATGCTGGGAAGAAATTGATAACGTTGACCAAGCCGCCCCCATAACACAGAGAGAAACGGAGGGGAAGAGAGGTGCTATAATGGTCCACCTTGTATAAAGCCCTTCTCATGTACTGCAGGGACGGCTCAGAAAGTTATCAGTGTCTACCCATCATCATGTATTCATTCCCCACTCCTACCACCACACTCGCGCCCACACCAGCATAATGAGCCATCAGTGTCTACCCTGCAACATTAACACATTGCCCGCCCTTACCACTACCACACTCACGCCCTCATCAGCAGACTGAACCATTCCCTGAACTTATAAGACATCATCAGGCGAGTTTCTGGTGAAGCGCTATTTACGGACCGACCTGTGTATCGAAACTTTTGGCAGGCAAGCCGACACGAAAAAAAAAAAAAAAAAAACTTCATACCTGATAGTTCAAAGTCTCCATGTAACTTAGTATAAAAAATCTCTCTTCATTTTTCTTGTCTGTGACGCAGAGCTGAGAAATTTGGAAGGCTTGCAAGAGGAGCGAATAGATGTGTAATAGATGCAGAATTTACTTAACAGGGTACTGTATACTGATGATAGTTTCTCATGTTTTCATTTTATTTTGTGTGTTGAATTATATATTTATTAGTGTTATTATTTATAGATACTGCCAACAACAGTTACCTCCTCCTCATCCTCCTCATCTTCATCCTCATCATCATCATCATCAGCAGCAGCAGCATCTTAACACGTGATCGTCATCATCATCATCTTAATAGTCATCACCATCATCATCCGTTTCTTCATTCATCATCATCATCGTCATTATCATCTTGCTCTTCCTCCTGCTTCTGCTCATCATCATCATCATCATCATCATCATCATCATCATCATCATCATCATCTTATCCTTCTTTGCGACTTACATGGGGTTGCAGGGAATCAGGCACATGGACACTAAAAGTTCAAAAATCAGAAAGTTATCCACTGAGAGCCCAGTAATCAAGAAACAGCTTTTTACGCTCAAGATATAGATGTGACCGAGCGAACGAGAGTGTGTTTTTGTCCTTTTTCCTTTACCTCTCTCTCTCTCTCTCTCTCTCTCTCTCTCTCTCAAGTGAATAGTACAAGCGAGAGGCAGTTTTCATGACAGTTTCAGGGAGGTACGACTTGCCATGGTTTGCAGAAAAGCTGAGGAAAAATGAGTTCTGGTGCTCTGTCTTTCCATATATGAAATTTTTTGGCTTTTTTTCTATTTTTGACTTTATGATGAAAATTCTGGTACCACTGAAAGTTAGTTTTGTGACAATTTCAAAGCTATATGACACGCCACTTTGGGTTCAATAGCTGAGAAGAAAATTAAACTTTCCTGTCCTCAACCAGGGAAATTTTGTAAGCCGACTAGGGAAAGCCTTTTGCACTCCAGATATCAGGCTTGGTATAGTGTTCTCTCTAGCTTCCCTACCTCAAGCAGCAATGGGCCACACATTCATCGACTCATCAATCAAGCCCCCAAAATCCTTGGCTCCAGTTTGATAATACTGAGAGATATGGTCAGAGTGATGATGATGAAAAGGAGGAGAAGGAGGAGGTTACGGTAATGGTATTGGTTATGATGATGATGATAATGATGATGGTGATGATGATGATGATGATAATGATGATGATGATGATGATGATGAAGATAAGAGTGTTAAGGTGGTGGTAATGACGATGATACTCGTGAGAGAGAGGGTTAAGTTGATGATGATGATGACAGGGTTAATGTGGCGATTTTAATAATGATGATGATAACGATGAACAGATAAGATAGTTGAGATGATAATGACAGTGATGATGATGATGATGCAAATGGTGATTATGATGAACAAAATGACAAATGTGTGTATTATTTCGATTTCTTTTTATACCCCTGCGACAGATGTGATATATTTATGGTATTTAATGGATGTGGAAAAAGCTTATGACACGATGACCAATGAATGATTATGGAAGGTATTACGTATGCATGGTGTGATATGAAAACTGCTGAATACTGCAAGAAGTTACAATGGTAGTGATGCCTGTGTAACTGGTGACTGATGCTCCAGTAATGGCAGAAAATTATTGTGATGGTAGTGAAGCCTGTGTAAGAAATGATTAGTACTTCAGTAAATGCAGAAAGTTATTATGATTGTGAAGGCAGTGCGAGAATTGATCGGTGCTTTAGTGAGTTACGCAGTCAGCCTCTTAATTAAAGCACATGTCTTTATTCAAATCTGCGTTCGTAAATCACATCAATGAGTACGCAGGAAACAATTACACACAGCCAAGTACTGTACAATAAATATTCAAATCTGCGTTCGTAAATCACACCATTGAGTACACAGGAAATAGTTACATGCAACTAAGTACAATAAATTCTGATAGACTTTGACCTTGCCCTGTAACCTTAAACTAGGATTCTTCCCCAAATTGAGTCTCTTCGTTTTTGTTTTTATCCTCAACATTTCCACCAGGTTAGGTATTAATAGGATCAGAATGACTTAAATTGACTTTGCCATGTGACCTTTGACTTAGTGTTGTCATAAAACAATAGGTCAACACGTTGGCTGACTTTCAACCATTTCACCAATTTTGATTAGAATAGGACCATATTTACCTGATGAAACTAAGATATTCCAGCTTGACTGTAAAACTCGAGGCGTTACTTACATACATTCTTATATCGTCCATGACAGAGTAACATAAGATTCTTGTCAACATCTTAAAATAGACCCCAAATATGTGGAATGGTTGCTTGAGAGGTGGATATGAGAAACTCCAAGGCGAATTGAATGGAGGTGAGGCCCATTCACTGGTCTTTATTGCTCTTGTGGTTTCCTTTTCCCATTTCTGGACCCTAACTTCCGCATTCTTTGGTGTGAAATGGAATTATGATGATAGTTGTGGAAATTTTGTGTCCATTATCTCCTTATGTACTTATTGCCTGAAACATTATATCAGGGATGGCTACAACAATAGGACCTGAACATATTTCTGTCCCTACTCAACAACGAACCCTCCTAGCATGACTCAGATTAGCGGGTCCTTACGTGTAATCTCGGCCTACTACTTCTTCTCCTACGAGCAACCTCTTCCCACACACACACACACCCTTATACAGTCCAAAGTCACGCTGCTGTTACATCTTGGTCCATCTCTTCTCCAAAAATCACGAGTCTCACACAGTCTTTTAGCCAATATATTTCTCTCACATCTCTCCATATCTGGGTCTCTGTTTATCTTTTTTTTTCCACCCTATCCCAACATTTTCCTGTATCTATATCCCATCACATCTTTCCACCTTCTAATTTCTCCAATCCATCCCTCAGTTATACATCTTTCTCCATATTCTCCACCATCCCACTGCTTTCCCACCTGGCCCTCTATCTACCATATATTCTTCAATGTTTATATCCTCCCTCTTAAACAGTACTATACCTCAGCGCCCCTCTACTTATTCTCGGCCTACTTCTTCATCGCCGTCTTTATATCCTCCCTCATATACAGTACCATAGCACACTCCTCCTCCACCTATTCTCGTTCTATCTTATAAAAACTGTATATCCCCCTTACATACAGTACCTACACCACACTGCTCCTATACCTGGTTCGCGACCAACCTCATCTTCCCTATCCTCTATCCTTCTTTATCTACGATACAACACGACACTGCTTTTCCACTTGCGCCTCACCCTCTGCACCTTTTACATAAGTCTCATATACATTTCCGCACTGCTCTTCCACTTCATTCTCTTCTTACCTTATCTTCAAACCATTCCATTCTCAGACACCCTCCTTCCTACACTCACACCCTCATTGCCCTTCACGGTCCTCGGTTTACATAAGCTACCCCTCACTGTCGTAAGCCCTTCTTCACATCACTCCACTGCTCTTCCACCCAGTGATGAGGATGATGAGGATAATGATAATGATTTGTTTTCTTTCTTTTCTAATTCCTTCCTTCTTTTTTGCTGCATTATTTCTTGATAACCATAGCTGAAACTGGCCTGCACACACCCTTATCTATCACCTCACCCTGCCAGTTCTCGAGGTATCAAATCCTCACCAAGGTAGTTATCTCCGCTACACTCTTGCTCATAAATGCTGTATACTCCATCACCACACTGCTCTCCCACCTAGTCTTCTCCCTACCTCTTCTCCAGTGTCATACACTTTCCTCTATCCATCCAGCTCACGGCGTATATCTTCATCAACACACCCTACTCCGATACACTCCTCAGTCTCTCATCTAAAAGTTTTTCTAGTATCTGCTCAGTATAATCCACTGCGACAATGCACCTCCACGTAGCATTCCACTTACTTCTTTTGCACTCTCATATTCTCTCTCTCTCAAATATTCCCCACCACCTGGTTTTTCATCTTGCTCTCAGTCTGTCTCTTCATCTTTTTCAAACTACCCTATTGCCATACACTGAAATATAGAGAGCCAATCTGAGTATGTGTGTGTCTGTCTGTGCGTTTGTTCGCTTCTTTCACGAGAACGGTAATAGATAACGACTTAACTCTTTTTGCACTGGGTCGGGGTGATGCCAGGGGGTATCAGAAAAATACGGAAAAAAATGGTGATCGCGCTCGATGCAACAGTGAGAAATTGTCGAAAATCACGACCTCGATATTACTGGAAAATAATTTTTTCGGCTTTTTAATAAAAACTGGTCATTGTGAGCTTTATAACTATATGGAGACAAAGATAATAGTATTTGCAAACATTTTGTGGTGAAAAGCTAATGGTATCTACAAATGTTTCGGCTTACAGTAATAATATGCCATTTTGAAATCTAAAGCATTGACCGCAAATTTCTGCGGGGATCCACTAGTCTTATACAGGAAAAGCAATACCAGTGTTGCAACGAACAGCATATTTATTATGTCCAGTCGTTTCGACATATTCATTTATGTCATCTTCAGTGGATCTAAAAAGATGACATAAATGAATATGTCGAAACGTCTGGACATAATAAATATGCTGTTCGTTGCAACACTGGTATTGCTTTTCCTGTATAAGTTGCGTTTCTCTCAGAACAAGCCTGTCTCAATAATTCACTAGTCTTTATATACTCCACCAGCCAGCTATAGTCCTTCCTCTTTTACTTTTCCTATACTCTGCCCACTTTGATCTAACATAAACTTCTCTTCTCTCCATAATGAACGCTGAACTGTGACAAGATGAACATTATTTTATGGTACTATACTTCATTCACTTTAATTTAGACTAATTTTCATCCTTCTGCAGCTTATTTCAAGTAGCTCAATGGCATAAAATGAGAATACTGTGGCTCTACATACTGTCTGTAGCACTTCTTCGCGACTGTCATCAGTTAATCTCCTGTTACTTCTCAACATTGAAGGAGAGATGTCAATTTTAGGCCAAGGTAAAATGAACAGAGTATAGTCACAGAGGAGTGCTATGGAAGGAAAATAAAGTCTTAGTATTGTCTTATTTTGCCTTTGGGCTGCGGGAAATTATTTGCAAAAAGACAATAATTTCCACCAAGTTAAGATGAACAAATCATAGTCACAATCTCCAACTCTCCCTTTGTCCAAGCTTAGTTTACCTTTTGTGTGAGTGGGGGTGAGGTGTGAACAGAAAGAGGTGAACACTTAAACTGCCTACTTCTCTACAGCTCTCTCTCTCACCGCTCTCTTTCACCACTAAAATACGTCCCTCCCCCTCCCTGTCAGCCTTTCCCCTCTCCCCTCCTTGCTTAGCACCCCTCTTTGTCCACCTCCACCACTAGACAACAATGCCCTCTCCTCTCCCCTCCCCTCGTCTCTCTTCCTGCCTCTTCTTCCCTGCGAAGCCCCTACTCTTTCCTCTTTTGTTCCGTGGCTCCTCCCTTCCCCATCTCTATTCGTCCTCTCTTTCCTCCCTTTCCCTTTGCTTTTTCCTTCCCTCCCTGCCTCTACCCTCCCTGCTTCCATTTCTCTATCTCCTTTTTGTGTTTAATCTTTCCCTCCCCCCTTCCTACGTTTCAGACTTTCCCCTCCCCTTTTATATATCTTCTTTTTCATATATCTCTCTTTTTGTATCTCTTCCCTTTTTTTATTCTCCCTGCCTGTCCTCTTTCCTCCCATAGTCCTACCGTTTCCCTTCCCCTCCAGACTCCCACCTACCTAACCCATCCTCCCTGTCCTTGTTCTACCATCCCTTCCCCCTCTACCTGCCGCCTTCCCCTCCAGGCCCCTCTTCCCTTCCCTTCCCTTCCCTTCCACCCTCTCCTTGTTTAACCATCCCTCCCCCTTTGCCAGCCTACACCCTCTCCTCCTTGCCTACCCAATCTCTTCCCTTTCCCTGCCTGTACTTTCCCCCTCTCCTTTTCTACATTTATCTCCCATCTCCCTTCGTGTCCTTGCTCACTCTTCCTGCCTACGTCTTCCTATCTCCCTGTCCAACCTTCTCCTCCCCCTCCTCCCTGTCTCTTCTCCTCCCCCTCCTCCCTGTCTCTTCTCCTCCCCCTCCTCCCTGTCTCATCTCCTCCCATTCCTCCCTGTCTCTTTTCTTCCTCCCTTTTCCCTGCCTCTTCTCTTCCCATCTCCCTGCCTTTTCTCTTCCCCCTCTCCCTATCTCTCCTCTTCCCCCCCTTCCTACCCCTTCTCTTCCCCATTTCTGACTCACCTTCCCCTCCCCCCTCCTTGCCTCTTCCCTCATCCCTCTCTGACTGACTCCTCCCGCCTCTACCTTTCTCTTCCCTCCCCAAACCCTGACCTACCTTCCCCTCTCCTCCCCTGTCAGCCCCTTCCTCCCATCCTGAACACTCAGCCCGTTCTCTCCCTGCCCTCCTCTTCCATTCCCCTCATCCCCAACTTGCCCTTCCTTACCATTCTCCATCCCTCTCTGCGTCTCCTCTCCCTCAGCACCACGGCCTCTCTTCTCCATTCCTGCACCACCCTCCCTCACCACCCTCTCCCGACCTCTCCTCTCTTCCCCCCGTCTTTCCATATTGCTTTCATCCAATACTGCTGCACATCATGGAGGATTCACCAACCAAGCAATATCCTTATGTTCCTATTGCCAACACTGAGGCTCTGTGACTCACTCTCAGCCGCATATAATCTTCTTGTATTTACTAGAATAAAATGTGGGAGATATCAAGACCATAGGAGGTTCAATTTACAGGACAATATAGTGCTGAATATCCTTTCCATTATTGCTATGAAAATCTCCCAAACAGTTTTTCTTTTCTGAATGATAGTCTTTTTTCCTGCCGGCTGGGGCTGAAGGGATTGTTGGCCGGGGGAGTCTTCCCGCTTTACTATCCTTGTCTTAGGCTCGAAATTACACCGACTTATAAGCAGAATCAATGTGGGAGGAGCAATAATTATAAAGGAAATGAACAAATTAACAACTTTAGAATCTCTCCACATACAGTAACTAATTCCTCAGATCGTTTTGTTTTTCATGGTTTTTCATTTTACTCTTCATGGTTTTCACTTTGCTATTCACTTCGACTTCATTGTGAAGTATCTGGCAGCTAAATGACTAAAGGTGAGCGCATTTACAACCAACTCTAAGCACAATATCAGGTTTAGAAATCTTATGCATATACAGAGCAAAACACAAGCATCTTCCCAGAGTCTGATGAATACATAGCGGAAAAATCGAACCATCTGAAACACTCACTAGTAGAGATGGAGTTTTCATTGTATTTCTCCAGTTGTAAATGTTCTTCAGACGGAATTGGGAAGATTGTTTTTTTTTTTTTTATGGCTTTATGCCGTCTGGAAAAATAAATACGTAAATAAAAATCTCACCCAATTTTCAAGCAATATTGTCTCAATAGCAGTTAACCCCTTTTATTCGATGACGCAGATTTCATTATGGTCTTCATTTCCTCACACGATTTTCTTCCATTTAGGATGACTTCTCGTACTGGAGGGGTTACCTGCAGCCTACGGTAATCCCTTCAGCACGAGAGGCCCCCAAAGCCTAAGAAAATCACCTGGAAAATCGTCTGGAGGTAGGAAGACTGCAAAAAGGCGTCACCGTACTGAAGGGGTTTACGGTTTTCACTTGTTTTATTTTTCTCTATTTTTTCGCCTTGATTTTCACGCAGATGTAATTGTGAAGTGCTATTTTGTCTGTTTTTTTTTTCTTCATCCTTTCTCCCAAATCTGATTTTGAAGTGTTTTTCTTTCCTATTTTTTTCACCTTAATTTTCAGTCATATCTCATTCTGATTCGTTCTGTTTTCCTATCGTTTTCCCTCACTATTAAATTTGTGAATGTTTTGTTTCCTTATTTTTCCCATCTTGACTGTCACCCAGATTTGACTGATTTTTTTTTTCATTTTTCATATTAAAATTAAAGCTGATTGTTTAAATTTGTTTTAGGTTGACTTTTATCACTTATCATTTTGTTTCTGTAGTCTTTTTTCACCAATTTTCACTCAGATAAGACTGTGAAGACTTAGTTTTCCATTTTTTTTTCATCTTAATGTTAAATCTGATTGCTGGTGTGTTTATTAATTGGTATCTGTATGGGTAAAGGTAATTATTTAGATGGGTAACCTTATGTAAAATTGAAGTTTAACCCATTCACTACGATGAAGAATTATTGTCACTTCCACAACTTTAATACTGAGTCGTAGGTACATGAAATTCGATGAGCCTTAGAAATAAATTGAAATATGTCTCCTTGGTTAAAAGCTAAATCTACTCCCCAGTCTGACTACACTTTGCCGTCTACTGAGGTGAAAGGGTTAGGGGTCTTTCTCAGGTAAAAACAAACTATAGATGAGCAAAGTTTTCTTATCTCTCGGCGATTTTATTTAGCTTTGGAGAGCCACTTAGCTGAGATGAGGTTAACGAAAGCTATATCTAACCCCTCTCGTTCTAGAAATCTATCCTTAGCTGACTAAAATCGTCTGGCGGTAGTGAGATCAATACAGATAAGACATGATTGTAGTGAAGGACTTGAGAGTTTATACATACGGTACTACCCCTGACCTCTTGCTCTTTACATCTTTCTACTTCTTTGTCCTTTGTACTCCTTTGCCTTTTGTACTCCTTTTTTTCTTCCTTCTACTTCTGTTCTTCCCTCTTTGCTCTCACTTCCCTTTCCTCACATTTTTTTGGTGTTTACTTGTCCTTTCCCTTCCTCCTTTCCCCTCTCCTTCTTGTCTCTTCCTTTCCCTCTCTTCCCCTGTTTTCTCTCTCCCTGCCTCTCTCTTCTCACCCTGCCACCTTCCTTACCTCTCTTTTCTCCCCTCCTTTCTTCCCCCCTCCTCCTCCTCCTTCTCCCCTTTCCTTTTGTTTCTCTTTCTCTCTCCTTTCCTCCCTTCCCTAACCCCTTTCCCTCTCCCATTGTTCGTTCTCTTTCTTGCTTCCTCCGTCCCCTTCACCCATTCCCTTTCGTGCCTCTACGTTCCCCTCGCCCCCTCTTTCCCCTTCTCCCCTACCTACTCCTCTTCCCTCTTTCCACTTCTCCCTCTCCTCTCTTTCCCCTTCTGCCCTTCCCTCTTCTTTCCTTTCTCTCCTCTCTGTCATTCCACCTCTTCCGCCTTCTTCTCTTCTTCTTATCCTCTCCTTTCTTTCCCTCTCTCTCCTTACCACCATCGTTCCTTCCTCTTCCTCTTCCCTTCCCTCTGCTCTCCCTTCTTTTCTCTTCCCCTCCCCCTCTATCCTCCCCTCTCTCTTCTGTTGCAGCCTCTCCCCACGTCCCTCCCTCCCTCCCATCCACCAACACATCTCTAATAATTATTTAGAGCTCTTTTTTATTTTCGCTTCTCTTACCACCTCCCCTCCCCTCCCCCTTCTCCTTCACCTCCTTTTCCCCATCTATTTTTTTCTTTAGATCTCTTTGACACAATGTCCTTTCACTTTGTTATGAATAAAGAAGGAAAAAATACAATGGAAGGCTAATTGTCTACAGAGCCTGTATTATTCAGAAAATGTTCAATATAAATAGGCCAAATTCAGAATCCTCTAATTCCGAAATGTAATAACTGGAGGTCTTCAGAAGCAGGAAAGGCAAACTCAGGAAGACAATCCCACAGTTGACAGTGTACATACCTGAAAGACAGAGAGTACTGATTCACTCTTAAATTATAGAGGTGGACAGAAAATGTGTGAAAGTGAGTAGGTATACTCGTGTCCACCGTAATACAGGAAAAATGCAAGTAGTGTTCAGAAAAACAATGACAAGAATAATATATTCCTGACTCGTTTCTCTCACACCTATAAGCTACACACTCTACCTCTCCTCCCCCCCCCACACACACCTACTGTCTCCCCATCCATTATTCCTCACTTTCTCCCCTCTCCATTGCAAACACACACACACACACACACATTATATATATATATATATATATATATATATATATATATATATATATATATATATATATATATATATATATATATATATATATATATATACACGATATATATATCATCATCATCATCAGCCGTTTGAGTATCCACTGCAGGACCGGCCTATCCCGACCGAAGTCGGGACGATACAGCCAATGTATCTCTACCAAGTGGCTTAGGCTGTCTGGTAGGGATTGTATGTAGGGTGAGAAGTGCTTGTAAGTGTAATTGTAGTGTTGGAGTGGCTTTGGATATGTGTGTGTAGTCTGTGAACCAAGTGTAATCGGCCCGCGCAAGCCGACTGGGTGCAAGCATACTTTATAGTAAGCGACACTGGTTCAACCACATCACCCCTTGTGTCCGCCAATGCAGTACGTGGCCGGGTGAACACTCCCAAAGTTTATTACCCTGGCAGGGCGCGAACCCTGGCTCACCCGTGTACGAAGCGCACACTCTACCACTGTATCACAGAGGCTCCATATACATACAGTATATCTGTGTGTGGTACATTCTTTACTCCTCACCTACCTCTCCTGTCACGCACACACTCTCCTCTCTCACACCCACATTTGCTCTTACTCTTCCGACCTTTGTTCTTACACTCACAGACTACCATATCTATCACCCCCACAGCCTTCAAACTTCCGTTGTTCAATCAGCATACTCTCCCTGCCTCTCTTACACCCACATCTCCTCAACACCCACACGCACTGCTTATCCACGTCTCCTCACTCACATTCCTTCACTACCACTTCTCACACCTACAAACTCTTGTACTTTTCCACATCGCTTCATCTGCATTCTCAACCCACTTTCCTATCCTACTTCCACTCACTTATCCACACACTCTCAGCTTCTCTTACACCCACATCCACATACTTTACCACACCCAGTAATTCAAAGTCTCTCTTTCTCTGTCCTCCTGCCTCCATGTTTGCGCGTAAAGACAAGCATTACCTACTTTCCAGCAGACAATGTTTATATTGTCGTCTATATACGAGGAGACTGAACACATAGAAATAGGCAAAATACAGACAAGCGCGGGTACTAAGAGAAGATTTACATGCACAGCACTCCGGCTATGGTTCTCGTGCGTTTTCACTCTGCTAAGTAAATGGGAGCCAGATTTCGCGAGGTGATTCTTAGGGCTTTTTTGAGTGATAAATATTATATCAACATAACTTCAGTTCACAGCCGGTACTGATGACTTAAATTTATAATCAATTGTAGCTCCTTAATGGTTGAGAATAGAACCCACGTTGGTATAGCGTTTATTGCTTAGAATTAGACCCAGATTATCCTTCTGGGTTTTGGCATACGTTTGGGAGGAAATTTTTGTGTATCTGGGTCCTGCGCAGCTCACGGTGCTGGAGAGAGACGCCGTCATGTGGTGGCACCAACATGACCAACCGGTGGAGCAGCCCGGTTATACAAAATGCCCCTCAGTTCCCTCCCTGTCCCTCGAAAGGATAATGGTGGAATGTAGGGGACTAGCAGTTTCAGCTTGCAGCCTAGCGATTTCACGTCCAGATAGAATTGTGGTAATTACTACCGCTGCTACTACCATCACTACTACTAGTACTACTACTACTACTACTACTACTGCTACTACTACTACAACTACTACTACTACTACTACTACTACTAAGCAGCTAAACATCCTCACCTGTAGAAATTACAAGAGGGATAAACGTTTTCCTTAGTTACTTTGTCATCATACTTTATTCTTGTCACATCCAGCTATTTATTCTGCTCACGAGAGACTTTCCGAGCTGTAAGGGTGAGATATAGCCTTCATTAAACTTTTAAGTACAACGAGTCTCTCCTAAGTGTAAGGCATTCGCCTGGAAGTAGTAGTAGTAGTAGTAGTAGTAGTAGTAGTAGTAGTGTAGTAGGAGTTGCAATACCAGACTTATCAGGACGTGAACCCTGAAAACTGTAGACCAAAGTTGTCCTTCTGCAGTCCACCATCTCCCTTTCGGAAGGATAGGGAGGGGTTGATCTGCATTTGTATAAGCAGGTAGCTCCCCCATCCACTTATTCCTGTGCCACCACTAGAAGGCGTCCCTCAGCACCCGTCCAGGGGCTGGAAAAATATAGTTGAGAAAAACGTCCTCGGATTGAAGGGGTTAAGAGGCGAGGTGAGTGGCGTGAAAGAAGGAGAAGGGGGAGTGAGTGAGTCCCTTTTAAGAACCCTTCAGATGAAAAATGAATATATAAATGAATATATAAAGATTTCCTTGGTTGCGGCTTGTTCCCATGATGTGAACAGAATCTTCTGTGGTCAGCAAAAAATAAGAAATGAAGTTCGTAAATTGCCGTTCAAGGATAAAACTAGCTAATAGATCGATAGATAAATAGATTTGCTCCTTTGGATTTTCTGAGCCAAGTAAAATCGTCAAAAAGTTCGTAGGACACAACAAAATAGATAATGTTGCAGTTGCATTGTAGCAGCTGCCTTCTGATCAACTGCAGTTCTCAGTGTCAGTGTGTACGCCCATTAATTCATAACTGTACCCACTGTGTTATTGAAATTTCAAGCATTAAACAGTAAGAGAAATATTTGAATTGCTGAAATTTCTGTTAAATGTCTATAGTACGTCGAGTGAGATTCTATGTTTCTGTCATTATCATTATCATCGACATCATCGCTATCCAAAGACCATCATCCACTCACTTGATGTAGTGCTGCCTACTTCTTCCTCAGCCTTTATCATTCTTTTTCTGTGCCTGCCCTCCTCTCTTCCTGTTTCTCCCATCTTTCCTCTCACTTCTTATTGTTTTTCTTTCCTTTACAGGTGGCTTTACATTGAGTGACAAGCCTAATGGTTTCCTGTAAGCCAAGAAACCATTTACAACGCTGGGTGGTAACCATATAACCAAACAATTACGTGCTCCCTACGTGTCATCAAGTGGGTTGGTGGAGGGTTAGTGCCCCTTCCTGTAAAACAAATAACTCAGAGTCAAATGGCCACCCCTAACGGGATTATGGCATCAGGCAATAGATAGATAGATAGATTATTATTATTATCATTAGTAGCAGTAGTAGTAGTAGTATTTCAAACATTATATTGTGGTAGGTGGGGGCGCTCACCATCCACTCACTCGATGTAGTGCTGCTCTCGGGTGTCTGCCCTTTCCTCTCCATCCTTCTTTCCTTCCATTCTCTTCTGTCTTTCTTTCCTTCATTCTTTCCTTGTCCTTCTGCCTACGGGTAACTTTACATTCCCTCTTCTGTCTTTCTTTCCTTCATTCTTTCCTCTTCCTTCAGCCTGTGGGTGACTCTACACTGAGTGACAAGCCAAATGGTTTCCTGTACACCAGGAAAGCATTTACTACGCTGGGTGGTAACCATATAACCAGATTTTGGCACCTGGTGGTTTTAGTGGGTAATTATGGCGCTCCAATCGGATGGAGCCGGTGAAGGTTTATATCCAAGGGATGGTTGGGGTTGATTGCTCATGTAATACCACTCAGGGATGAGTGAGGCTGGTCACTCTCATCTTAAATGTCGGGACCAACTGCCTAGCCCCGGGGCTCCTACGCTCCTCATGGGGCAATGTAGGATTGGATGATGGATGCGTGGATACTATTATTATTATTATTATTATTGTTATTATTATTATTTAATTACATTATAATCATCATTATCATTATTATCGTTATTTTCATCATCATCATTAACCTTTTGCTATCAACAGGGGAGTAGAGTGAGGTGAGAAATGGTAGGATGGTGATGAATGGTGGTGGATCCAGGTGGTGCTGTTGTGGTGAGGGAATCAGTCAGATATTTCTCCAGGAACAAAGATGCCTAGTTGTTGCCGGTCAGCTAATGGACACTAACAGCCTATAGACATAACGCATCCAAATCCCACTCACTCGTAGCCTGTTTCAGCCCAGAATAATGGAAGCAGTAATCATAAAATGAAGTAAATGCAAAGAAAAAATAATAAATAGATGAAAAAAAAAAAAAAAACACACAGGGTGGTTAATAAATTTCTCCCTCCATATCTCGTAGCTGGTGAGTTCTCGTGTGCTGCTGGGACGGCTGTCAGTGTTATTAATGTCTACTCTACATTATTTCCTTCATCCAATTACCTGTCCCCATAATACAAGAGAATTGGCAAGGGACGTAATATATAGACAAACCTATATGTGTGTGTGTGTGTGTGTGTATGTGTGTGTGTGTGTGTGTGTGTGTGTGTGTGTGTGTGTGTGTGTGTGTGTGTGTGTGTGTGTGTGTGTGTGTGTGTGTGTGTGTGTGTGTGTGTGTGCAGCTATTAATGACGGGCCAAGAACCATCATGCGCTCAAACAACCATGTCTACAGCGTTACATGTTCTATTTGGCTACATTACGGAATGCATTGAACTTGCCCTCTAGCCTGTTTGTTCTGTGATACTTTTTCATCCGCGTTACAAATACAAAAATGTTCGCTGATGGTTTGTTATGTCCTGTCTCACCCACAAATAAACTAAATGAAACTAGAAAAATGGAGCTTAGGGTGAAGGTGGCTGCGAGGTGTTGAGGTGGTAGAAGAGGAAGTAATGAAAAAGAAGGAGGGGGAGGAGGAGGAGGAAGTATCATATTCCTGGCCCTTATTCTGTGATTCATATTTTGCCTAGGAGTGGGGCATAACATTTGATCCTCTAGTGTACGATCGTGTTCATAAATAAGGGTACACATGTGGTCTCTTATCTATTCTAATACTTACTGCTTTTGGCATGTTTAATTTTTCTGCTTTATTCTACTTATTTCTACTTTTCTACTTTTACCTGATGCAGTGAAAATTAGTAAACCAGGTATTCTATTTTCACTTTACAGTATGTTGGCCTAGATTTTTTGTATCCCTGTACAAAAATTAAGGTGAGAGAAGTGAGTGCAAGAATTATCATGGCATAAGTTTATTGAGTGTGGTAGAGAACGTATATGGAAGAATTATTATAGAGAAAGTAAGAGAGATATCAGAAGTCCTAGTGAGTGATGAACAGGGTGGCTTTAGGAGTGGCAGAGGATGTGTGGATCAAGTATTTACAGTGAGACAGGTAGCATAGAAGGCTTGTGAGAAGGACCATAAGGTGTTTAAGACATTCATGGATCTGGAAAAAGCATACGACAAAGTAGACAGAGAGGGATTGCACATGCGGAGAGTTTTGCACATGTATGGTGGTGCAGGGAGGACTACTGGGCCTTGAGAGCAGGCTGTGAAGCCTATGCCTGAAGTCGGACACATAAAAAAAAAAAAAAGATGGTAAGCTGTTAGGCGCTGTCAAGAGTTTTGATGATAGTAGCGAAGCATGTGTAAGGGTTAATGGGCATCTAAGTGAGTGGTTCACAATCGGTGTGGGCGTGTGACAAGGTTGTGTGATGTCCCCATGGTTATTCAATATATATATATATATATATATATATATATATATATATATATATATATATATATATATATATATATATATATATATATATATATGAATGGGGTGATGAGAGAAGTAAAAACACGAGTAATGGAGAGAGGGACTGCGTTGGTAATGAGTAGTGATGGATGGAATATCTTAAATTTGTTGTATGCTGATGATGCAGTACTGCTTGCAAGTACCGGACAAGAACTTGGTAGGCTAGTGCAGAGTTTTGCTGATGTCTGTGAGCGTCGTGCCTTGAAAGTAAATGTAGAGAAGAGTAGAGTGATGGTTATTGAGAGAGAAGGGGACTCCCATTGTGATGTCACAGTGAATGGAGAAAGACGAATTGGTGAGAGAGTTCAAATACTTGGGTACAGTGATAGAAAAGAGAGGAAAATGTGCATAAGAAGTAGAAAATAGAATGACACAAGGAAGAAAAGTGGCGGTGCAATGAAGGCCTTGATAAGAAACAGAGGCTTGAGTGTTGCAGCTGCACGAGGCTTGCATGAGGGAGTGGTAGTATCAACTCTAACATATAGGTGTGAGACTATGCTGTGGCATGAAAATGAAAAGTCAAGAGTAAGAGCAGTAGAAATGGGACTGCTGAGGAATATATGTGGAGTACTGAGGTAGGATAGGATACGAAATAATCTGATTCGTTAAAGGTGTGGAATGAGGAAGTCTGTGGACACCAGAATCGAAGGAGTGTCCTGAGATGGTATGGTCATGTGGAAAGAATGGATAACAATAGAGTGGTAAAAAAGGTATACCTGAGTGAATTTGAAGGAGGGAGGAGGCGAGGTAGGCCAAGAAGAAGGTGGAGAGATATGGTGGATGAGTGTGTGAGGAAGAGAGGTTTGGATGTCGGTAAGGCTAGGGAACTGACAAGAGATCGAGCTGGCTGGATGAATTTTGTGAGGAGAAGTGCATGATCAGGGATTCTGGCTCCCCTTGTGAGCATGGCAGCGTCCGGATTGATTCAATCGGATACGTTTGTGCGAAGCTGCAGAATGTGGTGAATGTTTTGGCGTATCCGGTAGAGCCAGGATTCCGGGGGCTTGAATGGTGAGTGAATAGAAGTGTGGCCTATTTGGATTGGGCAAGTTTGTGCTGTCTGGACATTGCTACTCCTCACCCAGCCCTTGGGTGGGAAAGGAGGTCCGGATGATGATGATGATGATGATGATGTAGTTTATTTTACGTAGCTCAGTGGATGAAGAAGAGGGCAATGCTACGGGTCTTCATCTTTGCCAGAGCACTTCTTTGTGACCAGCATTTTATTCTAGCGTTAATCTATTGTATCATCCATCCATCCATCATCCAATCCTACGTTGCACCATGAGGAGCGCCGGAGCCCGAGGTTAGGCAAGGTGGTCCTAACATTTAAGATGAGAGTGACCAGCCTCACTCAACTCTGAGTGGCATTACATGAGCAATAAGTCCCAACCATCCCTTGGATATAAACTTTCACCGCTCAATGCGATTGAAGCGCCATAATTACCCACTAAACCACCAGGCGCCTATATTGGTTATATGGTTACCACCCAGCGTAGTAAATGATTTCCTGGTGTACAGGAAACCATTTGGCTTGTCACTCAGTGTAGAGTCATCCAGAGGCAGAAGGAAGAGGAAAGAATGAAGGAAAGAAAGACAGAAGAGGGAGCGTAAAGTCACCCACAGGCAGAAGGACGAGGAAAGAATGAAGGAAAGAAAAACAGAAGATGAAAGGAAAGAAGGATGTAGGAGAGGAAAGGACAGACACCTGAGAGCAGCACTACATCGAGTGAGTGGAGTGAATATTCAAGATGAAGAGATGCAAATTATAGACCGTTAGATTGAACAGCGTGTAGTAAGTGAATTCCACATCAAACGAGGGTGAAGACTGATGTAGATGACACGACTACTTAATGTATATTTCTTGCTTATGAAAGCGAGAGCACATGTACTGTATTTACATTTAAGAAGTGAACTGGAGGAAATGGCATGAGATGGCTCGTAAATACGTCCCCCTTAGTTTACCCTTATTCTTACTTTCTCCAGACATTTAATTTTTAACTTTAGGAAAAACTGCCTCGAATGGAGATAGAGATAACCGTCACTGGCGGATTTTTCTAACATGGGGTGAGATTTCCCTAACACACTTACGATCGAAGCCTTGTGCGTAACTAACATTTCTTTCCCGCAGGAAGAACTAGAGACATGGAATATTACACATTCTCCTCGTTTTTTTTTTTTTTCCCGTCACTGTAAAGTTATAACTTACGATAACTTTTGTCTAATAGGTAAGATTTGTTTTTTGTAGGAGGAACAGGAGGCGTGGAAAGACATGGCCTTATACTTTCCTTGTCTCTCCTGTAAATTCAATGCATAAGTTACGCACACAGAATCGATCGTAAGTTTGTTTTAGTGTCCCTTCCCTGGGAGCAGCATCGTGTGGAGGTAGCAAGAACCCACTAAATAAGGACATCATTGTAAGGAAGAGATTTAATTTACAAGGTTGTCTTGGGACTGGACACAATAACTAAAGTGGATGATTCAAAGGCTGATTGGGGATAAGAGAAAATATTATACCAACGTGGGTCCAATTCTCAGCCGTTTCGGAGTTACAGGTATTGATGACCTTACGTGTTAATTATGAAGGAGACCATTTTCGCCAATCAGGTCATCAGTAACTAATTCCGTAATGGTTCGGAATATTGACAGGACATTTTTTTTTTCCTTTTCATTCAGATTTTGTCTAAGATTCACCTTCTTGTTCATAAGTTGATGCGAATAGCCTCTGGACACACTACAGGTAGATAGTTAGATAGATGGACAGGTAGATAGATAGATAAGTAGATGGATACATAGATGGATAAATAGATAAATGAACCAATATTAACAGATTTAGGTTTAAAATAAAAATACCGTAGATGGATAAATAGAGTAATAAATAAATACGAGTATATAGGTAGATAACACAGTATTGACTGACAAATGTAAAAAATGCCGTAGCCTATCTTGCCATTATTAGAGAAATACAGGTACAGTAATTAACAGTACAGTAGATGTGCCATTTTGGATTAATTTCAAGTACTTCCAGATAATTTCATTAATCCTGTTTGAGACCATTATTAACAATGGTTGATGCTCCCAGGGTTGGAGGAGACCCTTAGGGCACGTATACTTGTCGGTTAAGGATAGTCCCTAACCCCTTTACCTAAGCTGTTTATTTTGAACTATCACACCTTACGCTCCCACTCACTGTATTACATAAATCCTTTAAATTTTGCCATGCTCTGCCATGAATAACCGTACAAAAGGATAGGAACCAATAAAATAAAAAATAAATAAAGAAATCGCTAAGGAAGAGGTATTACTGAGCCTCCTTACCAACGAGCCTAAAATCTTATTCCGGCTAGTGTCAGACGAGTTTTCTAAGCTGTTGGAAATGTCTCTCTTAAGCTCCCTAACACCACTTCCTAAGCGATTTATTTTGCTTAATACTCCTACTATCCTCTTCTGTGCCATTTAAACTGTGCAAAATCCACCATATTTCAGGATAAGTAGCACACAGATTAATATGAACCAGCCATATCCAAGAAATAAATCGCTAAGGAAGAGGTGCTAGGGAGCCTTTCTTAACCGACGAGAATACGTGGGCCTTTGTGAACCAGCCATAGCATAATACATAACACATACGATGAGTTCACTGCCCTAGTGGGGGATAGGGTACCTCATAGATAAATATATAGATGATAGATAGACAAATAGACACACACACACACAAGCTGACCGATGAATCGATCGCTACTAGACAGATAGCTAGCTAGATAGAGAGAGAGATAGAGGGAGAGATAGATAGATAGATGGATAGATAAAGATAGCTTCAATTGGGTACAAGACAGATAGGCAGATAGATAACCATATAAAAAGATAGATTAATATGCATAGGTTCATTACAGTAAGCTCTTTATTTCACTCAATACCACGTACAGACAGTAATCCTATACTGCTAGAAAAGTAACATGTCGGTTCTTCCCTCATTTCATTTACATACCATTATATTTCCCCTCTCCACAAACAATCATCAGCCTCACTTCACGAGAGCCCCTGTTATGTTGTTTTTTATATCATACACCAACTTTTATCACTACCTTAAATACATTGCAATATTTTTACCTTTTTTCTGCTATACTAATTTCATCAAATCTATAACTGAGTATTAATGTCCCAAAGCTCCTTATTTCATTTACTTCTTAATTCACTGTTAGCCTTACTTTCCCCCTCTAGAGCAACCCAGTTATTAGAAAAAATAACTACAATTCTTTTTAGGCAATTTTTAATCTGTCAATTTATAGCCCCTTAATTCATTGTGCCATCATTACTAAATCTATAATTGTTTTAAAGATAATGTTTACATATCGTCTGTTTCTGTATCATTCATAGTACATATTTAGCTCTATAACTGACTATCATCCTCACATCTCTCCGTATACAGCAAATCTTTAATCGCTGGAATCACGATACTAAGATTCTTATTTATGTCAATAGTATTTTATTATCTTCAGGCCTCTGTGTGTTCATCTCAGTCTTACAGCCTGATCTGGAAAATATTTGAAACTGTTGAAAGGATGATGCTACAGAAGCTCCATTTGATTTCTTTTATTCTGATACATTGTGTTGTTGACGTGGATGTACTGAAAAAGGATAAAAGTGCTGGCTAGGAGAGAGAGAGAGAGAGAGAGAGAGAGAGAGAGAGAGAGAGAGAGAAAGAAAGAGACGGGGGGGGGGGCAGAACAAAAATAAATTAGAGGGACGGGCGGGAGAATTATACTTGTATAAATAAAAGTGATGTGTGTTTGTGTGAGTGTGAGAGATAGAGTGAGAGAGAGAGAGAGAGAGGTCGGGAGGGGAGGAAGAGATCGATGATAGAGGCAGGGAGGGACTGGGATGAAGAGTGGTACTGTATATAAAAGGAAACTATGTGACTTGGAGACAGGGCAAGCTTGATGATGAACAGTTAAGGAGACTTGGAGGTTGTTTATTCATGGCCATCCTACCTTTTGGAACCGAGGCGGAAGGCAGAAGTAATTTAGTCTCTTGTGTTACTGTCAGCTCAATACCTATAGTTGTTGGATAGGCTCTTTTCTTTAATTCCTCCCTTTCTTTTAGTTCTTCCTCTCTTTACTTCCTCCTTTCTTTAGTGCCTCCCTCTTCTCTCTTCTTCTTAGTTCCTCGTCTCTTCAGTTCTTCCTCTCTTTAGTTCCTCCTCTCTTTTGTTCCTCCTGTCTTTAATTCCTCCTCTTTAATTCATCTTCTCTTTACTTCTGCCTTCTCTTTAATTCGTCCTTTCCTTAGTTCCTTCTCCTTAATTCATCCACGTTTTAGATTCCTCCTCATTAATTATACTCTCTTCAGGTCCTCCTCTCTTTAGTTCCTCCTCGTTTTATTCCTCCTCTCTTTAGTTCCTCCTCTTTTTAGTTCCTCCTCTCTTTAGTTCCTCCCTCTCTTTAGTTTCTCCTCTCTTTAGTTCCTCCTCCTCTCTAGTTCCTCCTCTCTTGGGGGTCCCTCCTCTCTTTATTTCCTCCTCTCTTTAATTCCTCCCCTCTCTTTAGTTCCTCCTTTCTTTAATTCCTCCTCTCTTTATTCCTCCTTTCTTTACCCTCCTCTCTTTATTCCTCCTTTCTTTAATTCCTCCTCTCTTTAATCCCTCCCTCTCTTTAGTTCCTCCTTTCTTTAATTCCTCCTCTCTTTAATTCCTCCTCTCTTTAGTTCCTCCTCTCCTTAGTTCATCCTCTCTATAATTCAATTCCTTTC
>NC_136992.1:5433950-5478555 GCF_032717465.1 Coenobita brevimanus | reverse complement strand
ATTCTAAGTATTACCAAATGGAACAGAGAGGAACCAAATTAAGAACAGAAAATTATAAAAGCAGGAGAAGCTACGATCATTGCCTACCCTGTGAAATAGACCGAAAATCCTTTTCCATCATCATTCAGGCTTCCAGGTTCGAAATTCACAAGGAAAAACGACTGTATTTCTCTCTCTCTCTCTCTCTCTCTCACACACACACACACACACACACACAAACACACACGTATACCGTATATGTGGATACGTATAATATCATATGCAGTATATTCCATGGCTAACTATCGTCTGCACTCTGTCAGGCATCTTGATGTTCAAAGTCTTATATTTAGTAATTATGATAGAATAACAATGGCTACGCTACTGCGAAAAAATATCGATTACCAAATTAGTACTGGAGGTTTGAATATTGTAATACCTTTGAAGCTGGTCTGGTGTGAAAAACTTAACATTTAACTTGTAATTACCCAGATGAGGTGTGAGGCGTGGATGACCTTTCAATATCATGGCGTGTTTTATATTCTCTTCTTTGTGACTACTCTTACGTAATATCTTTTCTTACTTTTTTTTCTGTTCTTACTTACTGTCTAATCTTACTATTTATTCTTACTTCCTGTCTGTTTTTACTGTCTACCGTTACTGTCTGTTCTTACTAATCTTACTATCTATTCTTTCTATCTGTTCTTACTGTCTATTCGTATTGTCTATCTTTATTTACTACTACTTACTATCTGTTCTTAGTATCTCTTCTTACTATCTGTTTTTACTTGCTGTCTATTCTTTCTTACTATCTTCGTACCATCTATTCTTACTTTCTATTTTTACTGACTATTCTTATTTACCATTCTTACTTGCTGACTATTTATACTATTTTTACTATTCTTTACTTTTTATTGATTCTTGCTACCAATTCTTACTCTTTGTTCTTACTCAGCTTATGATAAATTTCAGAAATCAAGAAACAAGACAATACCTTCAATAACCCCCTGAGTCACAGAGATCTTTCCTGAGCTGAACAATATCGCATGGAGATAGAACGAAACAATAAGAAATACGTGACAGGTCTGAATGAGTTGTGCATTTTTTTTTTTTTTTTCTTACTCTATGGCCTGTTTCTTCTCTCTTTGGTTTTCTTTTATGCGTGAGTAAATGCCTGAGAGACTTGAAAACATCTTTGTAATCTGATATTTTTATGTTAGAAAGGAGCAAAAAATCGTTCCCTCTAAAATAAGCTAACAAAAAAATAGAGCCTACATCAAAATCAGTCCATTTAGAGATGGCTGAACACACTGCGTTATCGAGACTGGAGATCATAGGCAGTGGAAGAGACAGAAGGACAAAAACAGTTCCTGAGTTAACCTTTTTATAATATCAAAAATTGGTTCAAACTGAGGGTGGTAGTGGTGATGGCTTTTTAACACTCCATATATAACAGCGGAAATCCGGTGAGGATTAAGATGATTGTAGTGGTGGTGGTGGTGGTGGTGGTGGTGGTGGTCGTGCTGGCGACGATAATGATAGTGATGATGATGATGATGATGGTGATATAATTTTTAACCACCATATCATAGCTGTAGAGATCGGCTTATGATTGTGAGTGAAAATGATAACAACGATGATAGTGACATTCGTTTTGATGGTGATGAAGATGATGATGATGATGATGGTACCTTTTATGCAATTTAGACCATTTTACTTATATTATTGCTAAGAGGATGATGATTATACTACCCACCTTACAATGGTAGAAAGAGGTTTAAGACGACGACGAGGACGATGATGATGATGATGATGTTATTTGTGCCAACTCATTTGTAACAGTATGAAGATGATGATGATGATGATGATGATGATGTTGATGATGATACACCACCTCATTAATAACTGCAAAAATATGATGGTGGTGATGAGGATGGTGATGATGAAGGTTATGATGATGATGATGATGATGATGATGCTGTTGTTATTGCTGCTGTTGATGACGATAATGACGATGTTAATACCTGTGACTCTACATCAAAACCTTGGCTCTCCCACCTGTGTCAAGCCTCTTTTGTAGTGTGCATCTGTCTTAAATGTGTTGTCTTTGTATTTCACTCACACGTGCATTTGAGTAATACATTGTTATATAGTACTGGAGTAGGATTATCAGTCTGTCTACCTATCTATCTATCTATCTAACTGGCCACCTGTCTGTCTGTCTGTTCATTTCTCAGTCAGTCAGTCTATCTACCTACCTACTTATATCTCTATCCGTTCGTCTAACTGTCTATTTATCTATCTGTTTCCCAATTTTTCTCTCTAGCTACTATCTTCTTCATCTCTCCCAGCAGACAGTCATATATAAATTCAATTCCCAAAAATATTATTCTCAGAGCTCTTGCCAAAGGTCAATTGTATTTGTTCGAGTAAGCGAGAGAAACGAGCAAGGAACAACACTTACACAGGCCAGCGGGTGGTTGGGTGGGGGTGTAAACTGGGGCAGCCTCTGGTCTTGCAATGAGGAAATGTTGAAGGTGCAGATATAAATTATACCTTATTGCAACCCTGGTGAAAAATTATAAAAAATTAGTATGGTCTAGATGCTGTCGCTCTCTCTCTCTCTCTCTCTCTCTCTCTCTGCTTTTCCCCTTCTTTTCTTTCCTTTTGTTTCCCCCTTCCTTCCCTGTCTTCCCCTGTCCCTTCCCCCTTTTTCCCCTCGCTACCATATATCATACCCTCTGTAGTTCTTTTCTCCTCTCTCCCTTCTAACTCCCCTCTCTCTCCTCTCCTTCAGTCTTTCTTCTCCCCCCTCCTTCTCCTCTCCTTCAGTCTTTCTTCTCCCCCCTCCTTCTCCTCTCCTTCACTCTTCCTTCTCTCCCCACCTTCGTTCCCCTATCTCCCCTCCTTCTCCTCTCCTTACTTATCATTACCTCTTGCTTTCGTCTTATTTCCCTGCTTTCAGCCCCTTTTCTCTCTTTTCTCCCTCCCCTTTCCCCCACTTCCTTCTCCTTTCGCCACTCCCTCTTCTTTGTTTCTTTCGTTACCTCTCCTTCAATCCTACCTCCCCCTTCCTTCCCTCTACCCTACCTTCCCTCTCCTTCTCCTTCTCCTGCAGACCTCCCCCCTCCTTCTTCTCCCCCTACCTTCCTCTTTCTTCTCCTCCATCACCTTACCCCCTGGTCTCTACCCTGCTCTCCCTCTCATTTCCTCCTACCTTGGCCACTTCTCCCTCTCTTCTACCCACCTTCCTCTTTCATCCCTTCCCTCACCCCATCCACTGTCTACCCTTTGTTTCTTCCTTTCCTAATCCCATCCCCTGTCTCTTCTTACTTTCTCTCCTTCTCTAACAACACCCCCTGTCTTTCCTTTCTTTGCGCCCATCCCTCATCCCATCCCTTGTCTCTCCTTTCTTCTTTTCTTCCCTCACTCACTCCCTGGTCTCTTCCTTGTTTCCTCCCCTCCTTCATCTCACACCCTCGTTTCTCCCTGTGTTCCTCCCTCTTCCTCATTCACCCTCTCCTCCACTTCTCATGTCCTCCGATATTTCCTCGCCAATCAGTTTCACCCAAGGGACCCTTCACTTTGGCTGCGATCGAAACCACTTTGCTTTGGCCCTACCTCACTTAAACAAAGATATATGAATAGACACAGGTAGATACAGATACAGAGAACAGACAGACAGACAGACAGATAAGTAGATATGTTAGACAGGAAGACTGATAAACAGACCCTTCGACTTACCTCATTCAGTAGTATAGATAATTAGACTGATAGACAGATAAAGGTATAGATAGATAGATATATAAATACACAGATAGATAGGTAAATAAATAGTCCGATGACCTCCTTTCTACTCTATTGCTTCCACCAGACGATTGCTCAGTTTGGGGAGACGTCTTGTAGTGAAGGGTTAAGTGAAGGCTAAATCTAACCTCTGCAGTTCGAAGAGTATAGGCTACTAGAAGTTAAATATTTCGCAGGAAGACATAAAGAATTAAGTGAAAGCAAGAGAAGACAAAACTACGTTAAAACAAGAATAATGTAAAAGCAAGAATTAAATAGATAACTGGGTAAAAACAAAAGTTAAGTACAAGGATGAATCAAGTAAAAGCAAGAATTAAATAAGAATTATGTATTAAGAAAAATTAAATGGAAAAAAAAAGTGAAAAGAGACGTTCCGTGATTTAAGGGGTTAAGAACTTACACTCAGAACAAAGTGGCCTCATATCATTCTCCCTGATGGTGCCGTGATGTATCATTGATAAAAAAGTATCGGCACCTTTTCATCGTGAGACATTATGGTACACGGACGATGATTTGCGGAAAATGGCACGGTAATGTCGCTTAGTATCCTTCATTTGTGTTATTATGTTTTACAGATATATTACTGGATTCGTCATAGTAACATTGTGCTACATGACAACTCAACCATTTTTGTGAATTAAACAGGCCTGTCAACACTACCGATTGAACCAGAGACGAAGCATTTCACATCTTATCCGACCCCAGGGTGCCGATACTTATTTTATCGGGGTACAGCCACAATGATTGGGATTTGTGGAGTGGAGAGGGATAATGGATTGGTTTGGCAGGGCGGATTTTTTTTTTTTTTAATGCATGGAAAAAGGATCCAAGGGCCAGGGACCTGCAAATTGATCCCTCCAAGAATATACCAAACGAGATAACAGAGAGCCAAATTCAAAATCGGCGGAATGGGGTAATTGAGGGGTTTGGCGGCGTGGAATGGGGTAATGGTGGGTAGCATGCAGGAAAATCAAAATTTGTAAAATGCAAAATAAATCGCTGAGGAAAAGGTGCTGCGAAGTCACTGATGCCATCTCGAAAAAACACTCCTTTGTGGCACATCACCCCTTCACACCGAGGATTATTCTTCTTTTTTTTTTTTTTCTTGCTATTTACTGACGATTTTCTTCCACACCTTTTGACAGAATTTGAATTAGAAAAGTTACATACAGCATTCATTATCTCGTCACTACTATCCTATTTTTACTCTAACGACCGCTCAATTGCCATATCTCCAACGTGAATGCTGAGCTGAAACGGAGATTAACGCTATAATATAATGATAGTCACAAAGAAGTGTTATAGAAAGGATGTACTACTGTAGTATTATCTTTTTTTCGTCTCTGGCCCACGTGAAGGAAGCTGTAAAAGGACGAAAATCTGGGCCAAGTTAAAGTAAAAAGAGTATAGAGGTTTGTAATAAGCTGAATAAAATCGTCCTGAGGTAATGCGAATGCAGTAAAAATATACCATTTGGTGACGTTACATTCAGCCTTCATTATCCTGTTCACAATACTCTGTTCACTTCAGCTTGGCCTAAAATTGCCATGTCTCCATCTTGAATGCTTAGTTATTTAATATTTTTACACGAGAGTATGGTGCTAGTCAGGAAGAAGTGCATTGGATAAGAAGTAGAGCCGCAATATTGCCTTATTCCGCCACTGCACTACGTGAAGTAAAAGCAAAAGGATGAAAATTTGAGCCAAGTGAGAGCAAAAATAGTACAGAATATTGTCCTACGCTGAATAAAATCGTCTGGGAGAAGCAGGAATAAAATAGTAATACGTCACTGGACTGAGGGGATTTATTAGTCAAGGGTACTTATAATAAAATGGCAATAGTTATCAGATTATCAGTTCATTATTCCTTGTGACATGAAACCATAATACAATTAGGTTCATAAATAGCACTGCACTAAAAACTCAGCTGGGAGTATCTTATGTGTTGTGGGGACAGTTTAGTCTGCTGGTGTGGGCGTGAGTGTGTGGCAGTGGCTGTGGGAAATGAAGTAAGAATGCAGGATGGACATCGACAACGTTGACTGAGCCGTCCTCGCAACACACAAGAAATCGCCCCGTGGAGTGTTATAGGAGTGTTATATATGACCCAGCGCATCAACGTTATATCAGAAAACTATCAAAGCTGTACAGAATATACTCAAACATCCTAAAAATATATTGTCTACGTATCTGTCTGTCCATAGCCAGACGCCTTAATCCCTTAAGTGGTGGCCACAAGCAAATAGCCACCATGTCGCCGTGTCCCTTGTCATTTCTCTGCCCCCCACTAACTTAAATATATTGTCGCATTAAAATATACTGTCAGGACAATTAAACACAAGATACCAACAGTCTCACGTAGTTGTTTAATGGAGTCCAGTTGGTTACGTAGCAACTTATACGTGACTTGGTGCAGTTACGAAAAAAATTAATAAGAGTGTCAAATTATCTTTACTAAGGGGATTATGATAGTTATTTCGATCGTACCTGACAGAGATTTGCGTCCTCCTTTAGCCAGTTACTTGTTATCTAATGGTAGAATAAGTTAATGCTACAACCATTTTTTTACGTCATTTCTTCAGCATTTCTTCATAGGTAGTGACATATTTTACTGCCCATCTCCTGTATCAGCTCAGCATTCCATATGGAGAGGGGGCAATTACCCGCCAGGTGAGACTACATCAACTATAGTAACCAGCAAGTATAACAAGGTATCTTTATACACAAACGTCCATGTACCATCATTCAGGGACTTCGAACGTGTAATGTCCTGAAATTTTACCAGCAATATAAACTTCAAGCAAATTAGTCAGGGTGCTAGTTAAAAGACACACACACACACACACACACACACACACACACACACACACACACACACACACACGTTTAACCTAAAATTGAGAAGTGGGATGTAGACTCCAAAATTTTGACAATGATTTTTGAAGTGCTTGACAATGATGTAACGTATCTGGCCTTCCTATTTGGTTGCTGACTGCACTTTGTATTATGGGATGCAGGGTAACCCTGCATACTAGTAATAACCACAGGCGTTCCATAAACAACCGTGAAAAATTAGGGGTTTGCATTCCACCTTACGATTTAAGGTTTAAGAACACGACCTTTTGTATCAGTTACGTACGACATAATTTGAGACCAATATACAGTAACCTATTGTCATTGGAGGTCAGTTTTCTGCACGACGACATTTCACTTTCGAGAAGGCTCTTACTAATTTTCTACAACTCCAAATATCTCTTACACATACCCACTTTGTATTCAATGGTCAAAATTTTTTGTAAAATTTTTAAAGATATGTTCTTTAGTTATTATGAAGTCCGTGTACAGACAGTTATATAGATTCCTTGTTATATGCCACCTTGTTACAGTTAATCTTTAGGTATTTGGTCATCAAATCGTCGTGGGAGAATAAAAAGTCGTCTGAGAAGAGTTCAAGAGGAGATACTGTTCAAATATTTAACTCTAATAAATAAAACTCTTCGAATGACCTCTCATTTGTTTGTATATTATGTAACTGACCCTGAGCATAGACTAGAGAAGATCTGTTCCCTGAGGACCAGTATTATTTGGTCTTTGAAAATACTGCAATTCTACTCACTCGATAATCACATGACGTTCTGACGATACCTTACTTAGCTTTTGGTTTATATTTAAATTAAAGTTCACACAGCTTTTGGTGTTATAGATATTTAAGTGTTAAAGATGATCATTGCAAATGTGTTTTTAATTATACTTATATTGTTACTCGTTGTTTCCTCTAATTCTTGAAATATAATTAAAGATTTTATGTAAACACAATCCTTATTTTCTCTTATTCTATGTTGAAAGCAGTAGAAAATTTAGAGTTCTGTTTTTTTCCAACCTTGTATTTTATTATTAGGTAAAAAACTGAGGCCTTATTTTTATCACTGTCTAAAGTTATGAAAATATGGCCGGATTATTGAGAATATGTATCATTAGTGCCAACTACAAAATAAGTCGACAATTCTGACCGAAATTTGCAGATTTTTTTTTTTTTTTTTTTTTTTAAGCAAAGAACAAGGAAAAGAATGCAAAACATTTTCCCACGTCTTTCCCGCAAACACAGATCTTAGTTACAGCAGAGAACTCAAGCTCTTTCGTAGGTTTCGGCCCAGAGCACAGACGAGTCGACGAGAAAAACAAGAGTTAGTTTTATGTCTCTCAATTGCACTACACCCATATTTTTTTTTTTTTCCAAGTTACAGTCTTCCTTTTGATGAGCGACAGCAACTGTCGAATTTATATCAAGGTATCAGTTCTGCTGCTGCAGGCACGAATTTTAAAGAGGGGGGGGGAGCTGCCTTCTAGGGAGTACCCCACCCTGTTTTCGGTAGACCAGTGATTACTTCCCCACTCCAAAAAAAAAAAAAAAAAAAGTTATTTTACCAAATTTCATGCAATGACTATATGTTTGCACCTATATTTACCTATGTTATTGTACTATATTTATTGAAACAGGTAAAATATAAGTGATTTTTTTCTTATCATTTAGGTGCAGTAAGTAGTAATTGTTAGGAATCACCCGCACTTTTTCCATGATGCTGGATCCTGCCCTGTGCTGGGTGAATGGGGACAAGGAAGAAGTAAACTTTCATAATGTGACTGGCTCAGGAATCGAACTAAGGATCTTTTAGTTGTCAACTCAATGGGCTAACCAATTCAATGGGCTAACCAATACAGTACCTGCTCGTACAGGAAGGGTAGCGTTAGATGGTTCTTTGTGTCACTAGTTATTCATATAGCCATGTACTGTCCATTAGTTTGTCAAATATTCCATCACATCTACTTCTGACCACCCTTGGATTGAGAATATTCTAAAGCTGAATAAGACGATGTGTTTCTCTGTTTACAGATGACTCTGTAACATAATTCGTCATGGAGGAATGTCACGGACATGTGCTAAGTGTGAAACAGAAAAGTGGAGTAATTATCTATAATGTCCCTAACTGTACTACTTTTGACAGACGAATCAGTCAGCCCAATCTGCTAGCTAGAGTTGATGGGAGATACACTCGACAACACTTCATGGAGGTCAAGTGTCTCTCTGCATTACGAGTTACTCCCACAGCCATGTACCAATTGGGGCAGGCGAACCAGTCAGTCCACTCGAGTGTCTTCTTGCCATTGTCGGTAACGCCTTGCCAGGGACCCACGACGCGAGTCATATCTTCACAGTCACTCGAGCTTACCACCCAGTTCGTCACCAAGCTGCAGACAGCGAACATGTACAGTGAGGATTCCCACTTTCCATCTTCGCTTTTGTATTCACCTTCTTCAAACGTGTTATACCCTTTGATGTTCGTAATAACCCTGTTCTGGCTGCATGCTGAACTGTTCCCAGGATTCATGGACTCTTCCACATCGGTACTGAGGTTGATAAGGAATTGTGGTTCCGTTAGTTATACATTATTTGAAGGCTTCGTGCATACTAGCCAGTCTATGTTTCCCAGTTTGGGTTCCTCGATAGCTAAAGCCAAAGCAGTAACCCCAAAATTGTCAGAGCACTTTTTTTCACCTCTGACCTCTGAGTCATTAACCCACGTGATGGTATTGCTGGTAGAGGCTGATGTAGTACTTGCTGTAGAGAGCGTTGGTGTTGTACCTCTTGACGGATGAATGTTAGGTGTCGATGAAGGAGCTGGTGGGATGGTGGTAGTTGTTGGGGAGAATGCTGGTATTCTTGGCAAGGGAGACCCTGGCGTAGATGGGGTTGATGATGGCGTAGTTGTTGCTGAACCAGTTGTTGATGCAGCAATAGCTGGTGTTGATGGAGATGTTGATGCAGTAGTTACTGTTATGGAAACAGTTGGTGAGAAAGTTGTTGATGAAGCGGAGGTTGATGCTGATGATGATGATGGAATATATCTTGTAGTTACTGGAGGAACATCTGCTCTTGTCGCTGACTGTAGCATGAGCGATTCTGTTAAAAAGAATAAATCTTTAAGGTTTATATAACAGGGAGGATTGTGAGACTATGACTTGTCAGTTTTTGTTATGGAAAGAAAACAATAACTATGCTATGAGGCTCCTGAGAATTTTGACTGCCATATTTGAAAATGAGTCTTCATTCTTACAGTCATACAAAGAACAGACCACTTCATTAAACCACTTCATCACCATGTAAAATGTGTGAATACTGAAAAGGAAAGCGTGGCCAAAAAGGTAGTCATTTATTACTACATGCTTGCTAAATGATGTTTCAGTATAGCACTGTAGCTCTCAGCTTCGCTAGTGAACAGTTTGCTTCTGTAAATAAGGTTGAATTCAATGACAAATCAGTTTAAACAAAAAGTTAAGGCCCTGATAGTGAGTATTACTAAGAATGCCTGAATATGGGCAGCTTTATAGGTCACAGTAAATCAACATTGTAACATGAGAAGACAGCAGCACTGGTACAAGATTTGGCTTGCACGTGAGCCTTTTAGCTTCATGCCAATGAATGTACATAATCAGGCACTGAGGATATGATTTCACTTCTCTCTAGCAAGCCCTGCTATTGATATATAGTTAGTGCATTAGTGTAACGATTTATATGAGATCCTTTAACTAGTTGTGTGAATGCAGCCACTCTTTATGTTATCAGACTTTTATTTTTTAATCGCTAGACTCACATAATATTACAAATGAGTCCGTGTCACCATTGTCAGTAAGATCTAACAGTACTGAGTAGTAAACTGCATTGTATTCACTTGCACTTAAAATCTTATTGAGTTGAGAATATTGCTGTTAATTTGTAAATTTTTTTTTTTTGTTCCATTATTTTTTTTTGTGAAATTTCAGTGTTCATTGTTTAGCTCATATTCACAGTTTGACACCAGTCTTCCCAGACACTAACCTACTTTAAAGTGCTTCTGTAGAATAGTACTAAATTTTTCCATTACTTTATATTTTAACCTCTTCCCGTACCCTCATTCCCCATTCCCCATCAACATTCTGCGACAGGGATGTTTCTCCACTGGGTTGAAGTGAATCCTGCAGAGGTGGACTTGCCTAGCACATAACTAATGCCCTGACCACACTGTCTTGGCTCAGTTTTGTTCCTGAGACCTGCCTCAGCAATGTTTTTCATTTGTACAATATCTTGATATTACAAAGACCCTCTGGTGTACTCAACTGCCCTTACTGATTGGCCGAGGTGGTAAAATCTCTCTCTCTCTCTCTCTCTCTCTCTCTCTCTCTCTCACACACACACACACACACACACACACACACACACACGCATTCCATTCCTGACATCCGGTTTTCGCCAGTGTTCATCTTAGTCTTCACACCGGGTTGCAGATAGTAACCGTGACTGTATCCTGTGGCAGCGGTGGGATCCATCACCAGGTCGGACCTCTGTGGAAAGGAGTCAGCCAGGCCACACACCATCTGCCCACTGCCGATGAACGCACTCCATGTCACACACCCGACCAAGGTAAAGCATCGTGCCCGACACATACCTTAAACACACACCAAAGTATCATTATCACCTTTATTGTCTTTCACCACCACCATCTTTATTATTTTACTATCAGCATGAGTAACAGTACCAGCATAAATTTCACTGTCATCCTTACTGTCGTTATTGCCATTGTCATCAAAATAGGGTAGAATAAACCGAAACATAATGGAGCTGGACAGCCTTGTAGGGCGTTATAAGAGGAGCATAACATCAAGGTAAAAATAGGCCGTGTTTAACGATATGTGAAGGATAATGCAGGTCAGACACATAGGATGGGGCAAAACAGCAGAATTATGTAACTGATTACATCTGGAATAAATTATAAACCCATAAGTACCCCCATCAACGAAGTTGGAGGAGATTATGCATTCACCTATGTTCGTTTGCTTGTTTTTCCAAGCGATATATCCAAAAGTTCCAAGTGAATTTTGGTGAAATTCAGTGGAAGAGTGGGCCCTGGGCCAAGAAAGAATGAACTAAATTTGGGGGCGGATCCGAATCCTATGTATTCCACTGAATCCGGATTCTGTTTAATGGCAATGGCATTGGCGGAGGTATGCACTTTCTGAATGCATTCTAGATTATTATGTACTGAAGAAGCAATCTAAAAACAACTGAATAAAACAACTGAATGCCCGCTCCGTCACGAGTCAATGGAAGTTTGAGAAACTATCCACGCCCTATTTTTTTTTTTTTTTTCATTAATTGCTCCTGTTTGCTGTACAGGAATCCGAAACTTAAACATTGTAAATATTATACATTTCAATATCCTTACTTTAAAATACTTCTAATCACTATTTTCTCCCAATCCTTTTCGCATGACAATAAACTGAATGGGGAGGATGTACAGTCGTCATCAAAAGTCTTGTCATCATCTCAAATTTCTCTCTCTCTCTCTCTCTCTCTCTCTCTCTCTCTCTCTCTCTCTCTCTCAAGTGATTTAGAACTTAACTGTGTGTAATGCCAACAAATCGACATTCATATTTTTTTTGGTCACGGATCACTGTCATCAGGGTCAGTTACTGTGGATTCAAAAGACTAATTTTCAAAGTTCATAGAGATAAAAGCTGGACAGGAGACAGGACTTTTGATGCTGATTGTACAGTACTTAAAAGTAAAAGAAAATGCACAAATTGGAGATTCAGTTATCGGAGTATCGAGTGAAATGTGCAAGATATCCATCCAGAGCACTGTCTCTACTCATATCTTGCTTACGAGATGCAGCGATGTAAACTGTTCTGAGAAGTTTCAGTCATTCTGAAGGTTGAGAGTACTTGAAAGGTACTTGAATGTAATGAAAAGTGCACCATCATACTGAAGAATTAAAGCTTTTAGCCGAATATTTACTTCTCACTTACAACGAGATGCAACGGGAGCGACCATTAAAGAAGGTTCGTACATCCTGAAGCCTGACAGTATGTAATCCGCTCCCTGTCCTCCGTGGGCTATTGCAGACGGCCACATTAACGCCCAAACGCCCATACCAGTACACACCGCCCACATTCTGCCTCTAATCACATTCATCTTCGCCTGTCCCACCTGCAAACAAGACACTGCTCTGTATCATCGTTAGTGTTCGAGATTTTTTTTTTTTTTTTTTCTTTTCTTTTTTTTTTTTTTTCTTTTCTTTTTTTTTTTTTGCACCTCGTTTTTAGTAATTTATTTCTCCGTATGAACTGTTAAAATTTTCTTCATCAGCAGCTTGATCATACCAGCACACACTGCCCACACCCTTACTGTCACCGCCCTTGCCTGCATCCTGTAAGCAAGACACTGGGGCTTTTAATGGTGCACGAACGGAAGCTGTGAAGTTTGCCGTGCCATAATAGTGCAATGATAACCTAATAAAAATATATTCTGGGTGATTAATTGAACAGGTTATGTGGTGTGAAGTGGAATTCAGAGGAACGTGAGCAAAAGATGAAAAAAAGTAACCATATAGTCAAAGAGAAACAATATAACTGGAAAACTGAAAAACAATGTGCAGAGGAATTAGTCAGTGAAATGGAAGCATAGCATTTCAGAAGTCATACATGGAGCACATACAACCAGTATTAAGTGATGATAAAATGCTGTGTGGTACTGGAAAGGTATCAACTGGCGAGAGAGAAATAGCATGGTCAGTTTCAGAAGCAGAACAAGAAAAAAAAAATGTAAGGGAAGAAATGGAAGGAGTGGACGCAAGACAGGAAATAGGATGAAAGAAGGAATAGCTGAAAGCAAGAAAAGTTGATGGCATTAGGAATGAAAAGGAAAAAGATGAGGAATGTTGTAGAAAATCAAGGCATATTTCTCTGGAAATGGGAAAATGTACTGATAAGAGATGTGTAGGTTTTATACGGGAAAATGTAGCTGAAGTAAAAGGAAGAATGAAAGAATACAACTAAATCGAAGCGAGATAAAATAAATAAATGGGCAACAACATAAATCCAGAGCGATGAGCTGAAATGACGAAAAAAGGGTAGTAACAAAAATGGCTGAGGTGAATGGTATACAAAGAAGGACTGAGGTGCTCGATAATGTGGAGGTCAAACTAGTGAAGAATGCTGCTAAAAGTTTGAGTGGTCAGGTAGCAGTTGTTAATATAAGTTAAACTTGAAAATGATACACTGTAGTGGGGAAAGCGTAGTGAGCTATTAATGGGAATTATACCAAAATGGCCAGGTTAGTGGAACTGTATCAATGGTACAAAAAAAAAAAAAAAAATAGGCTGCAAAAGATAACTTTGGAATAAGGCTAATGAGTGCTGTGATTTCGCTAAATGGAAGAACAAGGACAGAAAAGGTAAGACAGGTGTCATGTCAAATAAGTAATAAACGAGGTAGATACCGAAGAAGTTTTTTAATGAGATATTTGAAGGAAGACAGTGAAAAAAAAAAAAATGAAAAATATATAATTTTTTTGGTATTAGAGGTTAACTACTAAATGCTGCGAAGGGTTTTTATATTGGGACTGACGCATGTGTATGAGCAGATGGATGTTTAAATTTGTGGCTCAGTATTAGTACTGGAGTTTCTATCTATTATCTGTCTATCTATCCGTCTATATCTATATCTGTCTATATAGATTGGTAGACAGGGGGATATGAGAGGAGAATAAATTTATCCCATATCTGATGTGTGCAAATGATGCTGCGTTGCTTAATGTGAGTGAAATCTTTGTTAACTGTTCCGAGTTTTGTGAATGTTTGTGAGTAGCAAGGCCTGAATGTTAATATGAATGTAAAAGTAAAATAATGGCGGGTTAGTGAGAAGGTGACTCAGATTAAGATGCTTTAGTGAGTGAAGAGAAATTCAAATTGATGGAAAAGTTCTACAGTAGTATATAAGTATGTATATGAAAATAACCAAGGAGGTAAAGTGACTGGTGCTATAAAAGCCTTGATATGAAACAGAGATCTGAGAACCAAGGGCACCAGAGAGGGGTATGTTTGTGTGTGGCTGTGTTAATTCTTATTTTCTTACCGTAATGAACCAAAGTACATTATATTCAATACTCTCAACTGCTTTATAAGTGTTCTGTCTTTGTACGAGTACACTACTTTAGGTAAAATTTTGTGATAATATCGTTATTATAATCAGTCTTATCATTTTCTAAATCAGGCCAAGGATTGGTACATACAGAGGGTGTCAAAATACACACACACACACACACACACACACACACACACACACACAGTAGATAAAAAGATAAAGAGATAGAGAGAATAGATGGATAGGTAAATATACATATAAATAAAAAGATAGATAGATATACATTACAACTCTCGTGTGTGGGAAGGCTTCACACATACAGCTCAGCTCGTCAAAATGGAGTCAAAGGCTTTTAGTCAGTAACTCTCCACTTCTTACTGGCTTAACCTTTACCTCTTCGCCGCACTGTTGCATTTTATCTCTTTTCTATCGCTACTTCAATGGTCACTGCTCTTCTGAACTGCCTTCTTGCATCCCACTACTACTCTGGCGGCTGCGTACCACCCGTCTAGTAACAAACTCTCACCCCTTTTCCGTCCAACTCTCTAATGCAATAGTTAACCGTTACTCCCAGTCCATTCTGTATTCAACAGGTCAGCTCTGGAACTGCCTTCCTCTGTCTGTATTTCCTACTGCCTATGATCTTCAGTCTTCCATATGCAGTATGTCCAAGCATCTCGAAATGAACGGATCTTGAATTTGGCTGTCTGTTATTTCCTTTTTTTTTTTTTGGGGGGGGGGGGAACAATTTGCGGATTCATGCCTTTGGTTCCTTCTTCCATTCAAAACGAAAAAAAATGTTTATAATTGTGGTGATGAGATGTACAATATTGCTATGTGGTAAACCATTAACACAGGAATGTGAAGTCAGTTTGTATACCTGTTAGCCATTTCCTCTCTAGATGTTAGTATACAAATGATAGTATAAATAATAAATTATTATTATTATTATTATTATTATTATTATTATTATTATTATCATTATTATTATTATTATTATCATTATTATTATTATTATTACTATTATTATTATGTGAAATACGTTTGATACTTTCTGGTCACACACTCTCTTTATATTACTTGTGTGAAAAAGATGATTATGTCCTTGAAAATATTCATGGGACATAATCTTAGCATGTGCTGCGATCGTACCCAGTAGAGAGCAAAATGTAGATTAAAACACTGGTGTTAGTAGCACTCAGCACAATTACTGTTGCACGTTTTGTAAGAAATGCCAGCAGTAATGTTACTAGTACGGTGACCGAGATCTAAGTGATACTGAGGGATAAAGTTTCACTAAAAGGAATGTTAATGATGTCACTCACTTGATTAATCTCGCTAAAGTGGAGTGTTGCCTCTTAGTACAAGCTTTTCCTCAGTAGGTGTGCTTGCAATAATTACCTGTATTACTATTAAATCCAGTAATCTTACTGTAAAGATTTTGCTCTGTTTCGCGGTAGAAATATGTAAAAATACGACCAACAAAATGGTAATTTACTACTGCTGTTCAGTGTGCTTTGATGGAGTTTAATGACATATGACTTCACTTTGTGTTGTTCCTGCATTACCTTCATAAAGACGAAAATGGTTTTATTTTCACTAAAACGACGCCATTCTGATGCATCAATATAAAAAGCTGCAGCAGTTTCTTAAAGTAAAACGATACCATTATGATGCACGAATATAGATACTTGTGGTCATATCTGAAATAATCAACAACACAGTTAAGATTCATGAATATATAAAGTTACTGCATTATCTGAATGTAAATCGACACCATTAGGATGAATGAATGCAGATAGTTGTTGTAATGTTCGAAAATAAATCGACAACATTAATGTGGAAGAATATAGGTAGTTGTCGCAATATCTGAAAATAAAGCGACACCATTAATATTCATGAATACAGTATATAAAGTTGCAGTAATGCTTGAATCTTAATATCGTGAAGCCAGGAACGTGAACAGATTTCACCAATAACCTGTATTTTACTCGTGTAAATTGGGCTCCAGTTAAATGGCTAGGGGTGGCGTGGATATATAGCGTTATTACAGTGAAGCATTCATGCCAGTATTGCTCAGGCTTGGAAAGATTTCTACAGCGTCTTTCGCTGTAGGTTTAAAGAGATGTACCTCATTATGCGAGGTTTCATAAATTTCTCTCCCTACTATTCATGTACAACCCTGAAGAGTAACTTCTATATATTTCTGAGCCTCCAAATTTCAAAGTAATGGAGCGAGACTAAAAACCATTTGATTATTGCTAATTCGTTGAGTGAGATGTAAATTAGGTTTTGACAGTAAGAAAAGATAAAAAAAGAAGTGAGATATTAACCTGCTTTATTGCTGCTGATTAGTTTAGTATCGTATATATAGGTTTTGATATGGTTTTATGCAACGGAAAGGAATAAATTATGGCAATGGACTGAGCCATTTCACACTTACATTCCAGCGAGGTATAGAAAGCCATTTCAGATTTGCAGTATATATAGGGAGGTACACTAAACCATTTTATATTTGCCAATTAGTGGAGCATGACCTAATTTAGCTTTTAAGATGGTTTTGGAAAGCCATATGGAACTAGTGAAAAGAGGGTCCGTAATGTCTATAGCCAGATGTCTTTATCCCTCGTGCCCTCTAGTAAATCGCCTCCTTGCCAATTTGTCCTTCGCTATCAAACTGCCGTCCCTCCAACTCACACCACCTTTATTCATATATGTCACGAGTCGGCTCGTGACATTAAATTTAGTGGAAACCGCGAACTTTAGTGGAATCCCAGTGTTTATCGTTCAGTTAACCGCTCACCCGGTAGGGAGTGTTTTCAAAACAATTTTTCAATATCATAAATGATCGTCTTTGTGCAAGACATTAGCGCTTCCGCTGAGCGATTTGTTGTGGGGGTGTTTCGCTCATTCTAGCCGTTGGTAATGCTGCCACAACACTTCCCTCTTTCCCACAATTAAGTCAGTCGAGGTTTGAGCGCCACGAAAGCAGGTTGGGCTAGAGCGTGTAGTGCCGCCGTTCCTGAAATTCCACATAGTGTGATAGGCGAGAGACAGCGAGTGCAGTGTCCTTCCAGTAACGACGCCCAGTCATCCGCTTAGTCCACTCTTTGACCAGTATTTCTTTTCGTTTTTTTTCCTAGGTTTAAGAGTTTAACTTTTGAGTGAGCGAGTGAGTGCGATCTCCTTATCTGAATTCACTTTGAAATGTAACGTAAATTTATTCCTTTGTAATCAATAAATTTAACAGTTCTTTTTCTTTGAGCTTAAAGTAATGTAAACTCGTGTTTCATTTCTCCATATAAATCTTATTCTAGTTATAGCTCCTAGCTTGCATACGCGCTTTGCTATTCATAACTGGTACTTAGGCCAGTCTTTTGTTTAAGCTTAAATCCGTTGTGCCATCTAGGAGTTAATGCATCAGCAAGAACCCGTTATCATTGATAGCATCAATTATTGATTGTCAGGGGTGGAGTCACTTTCTCCATAGGTCAACAGTACTAATAAACAGCATTTGTGAGTAATTAGTCTCTGCTGTGTACTGTTGAGAAAGTTTATAAATTCTCGTTCGTAGAGAATCGGCGAAGCAAGCCAGCATAAAGTAATCATTGCTTGATTTTTAGCAAGACAATTCATTGTCCCTGCTATCAGGATTACTGATCATTATCCTTTAATAGTGCATTTATCTTAAAAACCCCGTGACAATATATATAATACCTTTCCAACCTATCCATCCCACCCATCCTTCGTCTCCGCCTTCCTCTCCCCTCCTCTATCTCACTTACGCTCGTCAGTATTCTAACTGTTCATTATATTACTGATTAGTTTAGCCTCAGTGGTATAGTGGCAGAGTTCTGGTGGGAGGGAGCCATGAACTAACGCGTCACGACATGAATCCAAGAGATGTTTGATGTTTGTTCTGTCTCTGAAACGCTACAAAGGATGTATACTGGTCTCCTAAGGCTGAAATGACCTGGACTGCAATGGTTAATTTCGGGATCTCCTACTACAGACGTCTTAATGAAACTTCTCGAAGTACCAAGAACCAGAATTTTCACGAGACGAGGGAAAATTGCCTATGAGGACAGATTTATTAATTTGTCTTTTATTTCTTTTTTCCTTCTTCTCCTTTTATTTTTGTTCTAGTGACCTTAACTTTGGACCTACGACACTGAAATCCAAACCTGACATAGACATGATTCATATATATAACACACTTAAATGCCAGTGTTTTCTTCATTGCTTTTAATCACACGTACTTGATCCTCCAGTGTTTCTAGTGTGCATTTTTATACATTTATGCTAACGTTCAGTTCCTAATGTTTACACTATAGCTTCTTAAATACCTGGATCAGTGGAGGGCGTATGCGTTAGTAACATTTCAAACCAAAGGAATGCCTAAGAGTTTTTCCATCATCTAAGCTTTGCCAGGGAAGTAGGATGTTCTCCAGAGATTTAAATGATCTGGACAACGAGATCCTTATCTTGGAGTGTCCTTAACCCTCCAAGAAGGTACCAAAATAGAGGAAGTGCTTTTTTTTTTTTTTTTCTTTTCTTTTCTTTTTTACGTTTCACCACATTCAAGAGCCAGAATTTTCTATACTGTTTTCACATTCTCATATTACATCGCAAACATTCAACTCCCAGGGATTTCAGTAATGCCTTTTCCATATTACGAGTATATCGCCTATCGCAAAAAGGAAAAATACATATTCAGATGATTGCCTTTTCTCTTTATGCAACCACTTTTGTTGGCTCACGTGTACAGATTTCTCATATAAATAATGCAAAGTTTCAATCTGCATATGTAGGAAAGATTCTCTCTCTCTCTCTCTCTCTCTCTCTCTGCCTGTCTACCTACCTACCTATCTATCTTCCTGTCTGCTTACCTACCTATTTACCTATTTATCTACATATTACCCCACGTCACCTCTCGTGATGGTAAGACGACTCAATTTGTTTCCCTCTTGTCTGCAAAGCCACATAGAATACAGTCAGTGTTACTTAAAGACTTGGCCAGATATGTTACTCTTAATGAAATAACGTAAAGTAACAAAATATTCTCTTGGTGTCGACAAGTGGGTTGGTGGAGGGTTAGTGTCCCACCGCATAAAACAACTAACTCAAAGACAAACGGCCACCCCTTACGGGATTATGGTGTCTGTCTAAAAATAGATAGAACAAAATATTTCGGTTAATTACTAAGTTCTTCGGTTGTCATATCAGACCTACTGAACCCACTTTTAGGCTCGTATTCTCAGCGGTTAAGGAAGCTCCCTAACACCTCTTCCTTACCAATTTATTTTGGATATGGCTAGGTAATATAATTTTGTACGGTATTTATGCAGAGTATGGTGATATTATAATGATTTAAGTAACACAGAAGAGGACGGCACGAGTAATGAGCAAAATGAATCCCTAAGGATGAGGTGATAGGGAGCTTCCTTAATCGATGAGAATACGGGTCCTTGTATCCACACAGTAATACAACAGCATACAGTATCATTAAATAAATCACAAAACGATGGTAGAAACAGACTGACAGTGGGGTATGGGATCATGAGTTATGGTGTTCTAAATGCTGATATCATTAACCTGGGGAAGTTTGTATCATTCTGTTCCTGCCAAATTCTGACGAGTTTATTCAGCTTAAGGACAGACTTTTCGAACTGGAGGGGCTAAAAACTGGATTGATAAACCCCTTCAGTACAAGAGGCCGTTCTGAAGCCGAGCAAAATCGTCTGAAAAGCAGGATTAATAAGTCAGATTCCTTTTACTCTACCTTGGCCTAAAATCGTCATCTCTCCAATTTCAGTATCCAGCTGTAAGGATAGATTAGCAACGAAATATGGTGCTAGTCACGAAGAAGCGCTATGGAGAGGATGTAGAGCCGTAGCGTTGTTTTTTACTGCCACTGAGCTACGTGAAATAAGTCGTAAAAGAATGAAAATATGGGCCAAGTTAAGGTGAAAGGGGTATACCAAAGACGTCAGCCGGATTCAAAGTACTAACCTTTTCGTGGTCGGGGTAGCTCTAGTGTTCCATTCCAAGCATATGCCAGATGATTATGCAGACGAGAGTGAGTCATAGGAGCCCGAATTAAAGCCACGGTATCCTGCCATTTTCCAGAGGGATGTAGTTAATTATTAGAATTTTCACACTTGTTTAACATTCTCAGAAATGTGTCTTGCTTACTTTGCTTGCCAACAGGTGACGATTATTAACTTTTTTTTTTTTTCACTTTCTAAGATTAGAAATAGTATAGTGATGGGACTGGACGTCTTCTCCATTAAGCCCTTCAGGACGATGATTTATTCTTATTATCTACAGCCGAGTTTATATACTGTCGGGGTACTGTCTAGCAGGGAAAGCGTTGGAGGTCATACTCTTTTTTATGTGCATGGAAGAAGGAACCGGATGCATAAAGCTGGCAAGATTGCTCATCATCATCATCATCATCCAATCCTGTGTTGTCCCATGAGGAGCGTAGGGAAATTGGTCCCGACATTTAAGATGAAAGTGACCAGCCTCACACATCCCTGAGTGGCATTATGTGAGCAGTAAACTCCAACCACCCCTTGGATGTAAATCTGCACAGGCTTAATCCGATTGGAGAGCCTTAATTACCCATTAAACCACCAGCCGCCATAATTTGGTTACATGGTTGCCACCTAGCGTATGAAATGGTTTCCTGGTGTACAGGAAACCATTTCCCTCCAAGCAAAAAAAAAAAAAAAAAATAGAAAGCAGAGAGAAAATATAAGATACGTTCATTTCGAGATGCCTGGATACACTGCGTTTAAAAGACTGGAGATCATGGAGAGTAGAAATACAGACAGAGGAAGACAGTTCCACAGTTTACCTGTTGCATATGTCAAGGACGGGGAGTAATGCTTAACTCTTGCATTAGAGAGCTGGACAGAAAAGGAATGAAAGTTTGCTGCCAGACGGGTGCTACGTGCCTGCCGTAGTGGTGGAGGGATGCAAACTGTTCAGAGGGACAGTGACTCCTACGGTTTTGAAAATCTCTCACAAAGTCGAAAAAATATTGCCTTAGGGTAAAAATAATAAAACTTGAAAAAACAAAACATCTCCGTCACCGTATTTAAAGTGTTCATGCAGGCTGTATCTAAACCCTCCAGTCCGAAAAGTTATCCCTAAGCTGAATAAAACTTGGACTGATAGGAGAAGATAAAGATAAGTACTGGGGTTTCATTGTAGTTTATTTCTTCAGAGGGAATATCTCAAAATTTTATACTAAGTATGTCTCACAAGAGCGTATTGAGGCGAGTGCGGTTTTATGCTTGCTAACTCTCTCGCAGCCTCTCTAACTAGACTCCCCTTCTCGCTCTCTCTTCTCCAGCCTCCTAATTCCTTCTGTCTACTTCTCGCATCTCTCTCGTATATGAGAGCTCCTGTCACGTGGATTATACGGTTGTCGAGTGTTCTAGAAGCTTGTGTGTTGTATGTGTGTATTCCTATCAGGCGTCACTAGGTGCAGACTGCACATTCCTCAGAGAGAATGTGGAGACGATATTTCCTGCCGGCCCTAGCCATGACTGACTTAACCTTCTAAGTTACTTCTATGCCACCAGCTATTATATATGATATTTTAGGGTCCTGACACTATATTTTTTTTTTTTTATAGCTGTGATCTAACCCCTTTCACTCTGATGCTGTAATTCTATTCTTGCTACCTTCAGAATATTTTACTGAAAGATTCTATTCAAGTATAGTAATGAAGGGATGAACAAAGGTTGCATCTAAACCCTCCATTTCGATAAGTCTATCCTGAGCTAAATAAAATCATCTGCGTCATTCGGACTCAAATAAGACAAGGATAATTTTACATAGGCCCTTATTTCTAAAACTTATAACGGGATGGTATAAGCAAGTCTCATTTTTTATCGGTCATTTGTGGATCACCTATAATTTTTAGATGTGATTAGCATGCATCCCTCATTAAAGAGCGCAGTCAGCAAAGACAGAGAAAGGTCAGACATGTTCTCCCGTCATCACATGTTTCAGAATTGAATGCAAAATATTTCAGGGACTCTCCAGACTTTTGCTTATCAAGTTTTAATAAAATGACCCTAATTTCTTTTATGTACTGTCACAAACAAACGTCATGACCTCATCCTTACATTTCTCTCCACTGCCTCGTAAGCCACCAGCAGCCGACTCCTGTGATTTATAAGGCAACGGATCAGTTTCACCAGTGCTGTGCTTTGGACTCACCAGACGAACTTTATAAACTGATGGAGGGAAAACCAAGAGGCCAAGAGAGGCGACAGGACTTTTGTTGTTGATTGTACATTTCTCCCATGGGTGCTTCCCTTGTCTGGGTGTATTCTTTTAATAAACCTTCCAGCAGTCTAAAATCGTCATGGCCTCTTCTTTCAGTGCACCTTCCTCCGCTGTATAAATCGTCATGGGTCCTTCTTTCAGTGAATCTTCCATCGTCCTAGAAATCGCCATGGTCTCTTCTTTCAGTGAACCTTCCTCGGCCGTATAAATCGCCATGGTCTCTTCTTTCAGTGAACCTTCCCCCGATCTAAAAATCGTCGTGGTTTCCTCTTTCAATAACCTTCTTCAGTTATAGAAATTGTCATGGTCTCTTCTTTCAATGAACCTTCGTCTGTTTTATAAATTGTCACCACTTCGGTTTGTGTGCATCTCTGTGTGTGTGTAAGTGTATATGGGTGCATGCGCATGCGAGCTCGTGTGTGTGTGTGTGTGTGTGTGTGTGTGTGTGTGTGTGTGTGTATAATTCACCGGGTCGGTCAGGATCACTTGATGGTCGTGATCGTCAGCTTTTACCCTCCCGGAAGGGAGCTGAGAGCTCATATAGTCCGATCTAAGGGCAAGGCTGTGACCTTCACACACGCGCACACCCGTCCCCTTGCTCAAGGGGGACAGTAACCTCCCACTTCGTCAGTGAAACTTTTCGCAACCTGAGCGAGGCGCTAACTCTCGTCCACCAGTTGGCAAGCAAGAACGTTACCACTGCACCAACGAGTGTGTGTGTGTGTGTGTGTGTGTGTGTGTGTGTGTGTGTGTGTGTGTGCGCGCGCGCGCGCGCGACTGTTTGTCTGTCTGTTTGTCTGTCTGTCTATTTTTTTAAATGTTGATGGGTTCTGTGCCAGGTACAAGGCTGTTAACGAATTACATTCCCTCAGACTCCTCCCTGCCTCATCTGGAATCGATCTCGTGTCCTTATAAACAGCAGTCCTCTCCTCCAGCAATCAACCCCCACCACACCAAATGTCCGCAATAAAACTGAAATAGCGAGGAAATCTACTCCACACTAAATGAGAAATATTTTACCATCAGGCGACACGTTTTAGAGATTTCGTAAATTTTTCATTGCCGTTCCCAGAAGCCTTACTCTCTTCGTGGAAAATCATTGCAGCTGGTAAAGATCCGGAAAAGAACTTATTTGTCCTTTTCATACATTTCATCATTAGCGCCCACACACGCACACGCACTCAAGCACGAACTCATATACGCTCGTGCACGCGCGCGCGCACGCACACGCACACGCACACGCACACGCACACACACACACACACACACACACACACACACACACACACACTCGTTCTAATATCTTTCATTCCACCTCATTTACCAAGGTGTGGAAAGGGGGCATTCAGGCTTATTTTTTTTTTTATTATTTTTTTTTTACAGGACAGGGTGAAGGTTACATGAATTAATATTTGACGTTCTTTACTCGTCCTGGGTTTCGAGCTGAGGTGAAATTCCAGTCCTCTTGTTTACTATACTCTTTTACCTCTAACTTGGCCTAAAATTGTCATCTCTCAACCGTGAATACTGTCCTGGAAGAAGAAATGAACTCAAAATGATAGCGCTAGTCACAAAGAAGTGCAATGGAAGGGATGTAAAGAATAGTCCCAAGGAAGTGCTGTGGAAGTAATTTAGAGTCATTGTGTCTTATTCTGTCCCTGAACTACGAGAAAAAGAAGCAGGAAAAGGGAAAAAATCTGTGCCAGGTTAAGATGAAAAACGAGTAATGATATGCATATTGAGACGGGGTCAGGTCAGGTCATATTTTTCAGGGCTGGGATTCTGAACTAATGAAGCTAATATTGTTGAACATTTCAGTCACGTGTCTTTGGATTGTGATATATTTCGATTCCGGACCAGAATTATTGTAAGCTTAGACGAATCTCTTGGGGTCACTTTAGTATATTGATGTATTTCTTGTATTCATTTTTATTTATTTATTTATTTATTTCTCACCACGGAGATTTTTTTTTTTCTTTCTTTCGTTTTTGCTTCTCACCACAAGGATGTATTTATTTTTGTATTTCTGGTATCGGACAGGCGACCTGATGCAGCAATGAAAACATCTCTAGAAGCGAAGGGGTTAATAGGAACTGTTTCATACCATCGGTTCAGAGTCTCACCTATAATGAGTAAGAGTATTTCGTGCTGGATGATTAAAACGAAATTATGTCATGAGACTAAAAGGTCTAACATACATGTCTGAGTTTTTTTTTTTTAATATATTTCATACGTAATTTTTTTGGCGTGATATATATCACACGTATGACGTTATTGTTTTATTTTAATTTATTTACTTAATGTTGCGGGAAGTGATAAAGTTTGGAGACAGTGCAACAAACTCATAACCCAGGCTGTACCGCCAATTGTGCCTCGGTAACTCCAGGTTCGCATGATAACATCTTCACAACGAGGGGTCTGTCCTAAGCTAAATGAAATCGTCTGACGGTGGCAAATTTTGAATAATTAAGAGTAATTCAACTAGCATTTGCTTAACCCCTACGGCATGAGGACGTCTTTGGATTTCACTCCTACATGCTCCAGACAGTTTTATTCTCATTAGTTGAAGGGGATTTTATTATATACTCAGTTTTTAAGGGTATGCTGTATGCTCAGTTTTGTGCTTTATGCACACTAATTTTGGTTCCTTTGTTGTACTACAGTTCATTGGTGGGTTATGGTGTAAGTTCTTTCCCTTGTTAGTTGTCTGGTTCTATCTCTTGTTAATCTGGCTGGTTATTCAATTAATAAGAGTTCTACCGGTTAAGCGATTATACAGTTATATTTTCCGCTGGTTGAAGCATTACCAAGCAAAATTATTGTCAGTTACTTTTCCTACAACACTGTTAGTTCATCTTGATAATTCTTTTCTCATTTGATTAGTGTTCTGTTATGTTTTTTCGTGTGCAAAGAAGAAGTAACCAGAGGCCGGCAGCCCACAAATTATTCCCTGCAGGAAAAAATAAATAAATAGAGAGCCAAATTCAAGATCCGTTCATTTCGAGATACCTGACACACTGCGTTTGAAAGACTGAAGTTCATAGGCAGTAGGAAATACAGACAGAGGGAAACAGTTCCAGAGCTGACCTGTTGCATACATGAAGGCCTGAGAGTAAAGGTTAACTCTTACATTAGAGAGTTGGACAGGAAAAGGATGAGAGTTTGTTGCTAGACGGGTGCTACTCGCCCCGCCGTAATGGTGGAGGGATACAAGCAGACAGTTCAGAGGAGCAGTGACCATTGAAGTAGCGATGGAAAAGAGATAAAGATGCAACAGCGCGAGGAAGAGACAGACGTTAAAGGGAGTCAGTTAGGGGAGGAGAGTTAATGGGACGAAAAGCTTTTGATTCCACCTTGTTGAGAAGAGTTGTATGTGTGGAGCCTCCCCACACATGAGAGTTATACTCTATACAGGGGCGAATAAAACCCTTGTAGAAAATTATCAACTGTGCAGGGGTGAAGAAAGCACGGAGTCGGCTTAGCACACCCAATCTCTTGGAGGCAGGTTTTACAAAAGAGGTAATATGTTCTTCCTAAGATAAAACAGAAAGAATGAAACCCCAAGTTCGTTTAAAGACGATGCAGGACTGAACTGCATATTGTTAAAAATTAGAGGATACACCTGTGGATGATTTTGTCTGGTTGATAGCGTAAGAACTAAGTTTCTGATGCATTAAAAACAAGATTATTTTTACCCCAATGTGGATATATGTTCATTATATATATATATTACACTCACCTGTTAGCGTAAATTAGCCTGAGCGCTGGTGCGAGAGTAAGGTGTGGATGGGAGTAAGGTGGGGCACTCACTGAAATATCATTCCATCCTTCCTTTATATTTACTCAACCCCCACGACACCTACCCCCAAACCCTCCATCCACCCTGCCACCCTAACCCATAGTCCACTTCTCTCTCTCTCTCTCTCTCTCTCTCTCTCTCTCCCCTGCCTCCATGTCTTCCCTCCCTCTACCCCCTTCCTCCCATCTTCCTCTCTTTTCCGTTCCCTGATCGATTGTCATTACTTCGTCTATATTAACTCCATTCTTCTCCTCCCACCACTACCCCCCCCCACACACACAAAGTCGAGCAAAACGTAACACCTGCTGTGGCTTCGCGAGCGTTGGTGTAATTAAGAACTTCAACTTTTTTTTTTTTTTTTTTTAGCTAAGGCCGCACAATTTTATACTGCTGGAGTGAGACAAATTTTGAGTTAGTCGGGTTGTGTATTCTCTATAAAATTATAATTCTTTATTGCTTGTTTGTTTGCTGGTGCATAGACAAGCCAAAAATGGACGTGGATAGTTTTTCATACATTTGCTTCGGTTATTAAATATTAATAACGCAACTAGTGACCAAAGACAAGGATAGGTGAAGTAATTAAGAGATGGTAGTGCCATATTTACCCCATCCTCCATCACACACCCTGACTAACACCATTACCATTAGAGCGGCCACACACACACACACACACACACACACACACACACACACACACACACATTCGTTCTTTGAGAGAGAGAGAGAGAGAGAGAGAGAGAGAGAGAGAGAGAGAGTGAGAGAATTTGTGTGTGTGTGTGTGTGTGTGTGTGTGTGTGTGTGTGTGTGTGTGTGTGTGTGTGTTGCAATAATTCTTCAAAGATAAACTCTAAAACCAGGCATCGTGTTCTAATACTGAGTTCCCAAGCAAAGTGCAGTAATGTTTAACGAGGAAATATACTTCAGATAAGAAAAAGAGCGACGTATTGTGTTAACCAGGATATTGGAGATGACGTTGCCTGAGCTGATGACTCTCACTTTGATGTACACAGAATTAATTAAATGACAGGACTTCGTAACCATGGGTGTTGAATTTGATATACAGTCGTGGGCAGAGATTACGCTCCACTTTTTGGTCGAGGAAATATAAAACTCTTACACAATATTCTGAAAAGTTAGATGAGTCCCGTAGATAACACCTGTGGGTTTCAAAAGTCATTGCTCAGTCTCTCGTTATTTATCGTAAGGAAGTGGATTGATATTACTGTCCGCAATATGTGCTGGAAAATATTAAAAGTACCTTGAGATGGTTTGGCCATGTGGAGAGAATGGAGAATGAGAGACTGACTAAGAGGGTGTGTAGATGGAGGGGAGAGAGGAGCAAGAGTCCGAGGATGAGATGTAGAGATGGGGTGGAGAAGGATGAACTGGGGGGAGGATGAGACGTGGAAAGGACAGCGTGATGATAGAGGACAGGGTGACTTGAAGGCGATTTGTTTGTGGCCTCCCCTTATGGGATTAAGGAGTTTGGCTTCAGAAAGACACTTAGATAGACAGATAGATATACTGACTGGTTAATTTCCTGCTTGACTGATTGATTGACTGATTGATTGTACTTACTGTATTAACAAAAATATGTCGACATTACAGCGATATAATTAGCATCTAAAAGAATGTTAAAAGGTTGAAACGTAAAATAAGTCGCTACAGAAGAGATGCTAAGAATCCGTCCACTCCACCTAGAATACAGTCCCCAAGTGAATGAGAGTGGAATTAAGTGGATAAGTGTGGGGAATAAAATGGATAAGTGTGGGAAATAACATGGATAAGTGAGGGGAATAAAGTGGATAAGTGTGGAAAATAAAAGTGAGGAGTAGACTGTAGCACCAGTCGAGCAGGGCAGTACTCCCGAGGTTGATGGAAAGCTGATGACAGGGAGTGCTGGAGCTCCCGTTTCATCAGCCCTCAGGACTAGTTCCTGACCATCCCACTTTGCTGAACTTTTTCAGTGTCTCAGTTACACAGAGAGTAGGCCAGCATGCTCTCCAGTACAAATTTCTCTAACTATCTACACCAAACTACATGCACAGTACACACTACACTTCCCTTTCCAAAATGTAAAAAATTATGGCGTCTCTTCACCAAGCCTCGGAGTCCCCAGGGGGGGGGGACCATAAATGCCCCCACCATCCGCCCCTCTCCCGGTGACGACTCAAGGTGCCTGGAACCACTGTCTGACTCACTTCTTTTTCATTTCTGCAACACTCGCGGCCTTTCCTCTAACTTTCGCTCTGTTGAGCACCACCTCTCCTCCTCCAAACCTCACCTTCTTTTTCTAACTGAGACTCAGCTGTCTGAGACAACTGACAGCAAACCCTTTTCTGTATCCTCCTAATTTCTCTATACTCATTTCAAAGCCAAAGGTGGCTGTTGTGTATATATACGCAACGACTTATCTTGCTCTCGTGTTCCTGAACTCGATTCTTCTGAATTCTCTACACTCTGGCTTTGGCTTTCCTGTCATTCTCTGACTAAATATATCTGTGCTGTTTACTTATCCTCTAATTCTACTGACTATCAAAAATTTTTCGACTATCTTACTTCTGCGATGGAACACATTCTATCCATTTCTCCTTTCTCAGAAATCTCCATTCTAGGAGGTTTCAATGTTCACCACCACCTTTGGCTCTCCTCTCCTTTCACTGATCCACCTGGTGAACAAGCCTACATCTTTTCTATCCTTAATGACCTAGAGCAGCTTGTACAGCACCCTACCAGTATCCCTGACTGCCTTGGAGAGAGCTCCAACATACTTGACCTCTTCCTCACAACTAATCCTTCTGCTTACTCTGTTAATCTTTTCTCTCCGTTGGGCTCCTCCGATCACAACCTTATCACCTTAACCTGTCCTATCACTCCGGTACGGCCTGTGGACCCTCCAGGGAAACGTTGTCTGTGGCATTTTGGAGCCGCGGACTGGGAGGCCCTCAGGCAGTACTTGTTTGATTTTCCCTGGAATGATTATCGCTTCCATGGCCGTGAGCCATCTGAGTGTGCCTTGCGCATCACGGAGGTTATTCTCTCAGGCATGGAAGCATACATTCCTTTCTCATATCCTTTGACTAACGCAAGAAAGCCTTGGTTTAATCACGCTTGTTCTAATGCTGTCAGCAACAAGGAGAGGGCCTACAAAAGGTACCGGAGCCAACCCACCCCTGAATCACATCATCTTTACGTTTCTGCCCGGAATCGTGCTAAGTCTGTTCTTCACTCTGCTAAAAATAATTTCATCCGTACTAAATGCTCTCAACTCTCCAACTCGAATTCTTCCCGCTCCTTCTGGCACCTTGCCAAAAACCTTTCTAACAACTTTACCTCATCATCCTTCCCTCCTCTTTTCTACTCTGATGGTTCTGTAGCTATTTCTTCTACTGATAAAGCAGATCTCTTCGCACAGACTTTCTCCTCCAATTTCACCTTAGACGATTCCGGTGCTGTTCCTCCATCACTTCCCCCCTCTGACTTCCTCATGGCTGACATTAAAATTTCTTCAGTTGATGTATTTTCTGCCATCACTGGCCTCAGTACTAACAAGGCATATGGGCCTGATGGGGTCCCTCCTGTTGTTCTCAAGAACTGTGCTTCTGTGCTTACACCCTGCCTAGGTAAACTCTTTCGCCTTTGTCTGTCAACTTGTACCTTTCCTTCTTGCTGGAAGTTTGCTCTCATTCAGCCAGTCCCAAAGAAGGGTGACCACTCCCAACCCTCCAACTATCGTCCAATTGCTTTAACATCCTGTATTTCAAAAGTTTTCGAGTCAATTCTCAATAGAAAAATTTTAAAGCATCTTTCCTATCACAACCTTCTTTCCGATCGTCAGTACGGGTTCCGTCAGGGACGCTCCACTGGCGATCTTCTCACCTACCTTTCAGACTCCTGGTCATCCTCCTTTCGGGACTTTGGCGAAAGCTTTGCCATTGCACTTGACATCTCAAAGGCTTTCAATCGAGTCTGGCATAAATCTTTAATTTCCAAACTGCCCTCCTATGGTTTCTATCCTTCTATCTGTGCCTTCATCGCTAGCTTCCTTTCTGGTCGTTCCATAGCCACTGTTGTAAACGGCCATCGTTCTTCTCCTAGATCTATCAACAGTGGTGCTCCTCAGGGCTCTGTCCTATCACCAACTCTCTTCCTTTTATTCATCAATGATCTTCTAAGCTGTACATCTAACCCTATCCACTCATACACTGAAGACTCCACCCTTCACCTTTGCATTCGGTTCCCTCAACGCCCATCTCAACAGTTACTTCAACAAACAAGGGATGAGGCTATGGCACACCTAATGTCTGACTTGGCTCGTATCTCTGACTGGGGTAAAAATAATATGGTTGTTTTTAATGCATCTAAGACTCCGTTCTTACACCTATCAACCCGACAAAATCTTCCACAGGTATACCCACTAATGTTTAATAATAATCAGCTTAATCCTGCATCATCCTTGAACATGCTTGAGGTTTCATTTACTCGGGACTTATCTTGGAAAAATCATATTACATCTCTTGTAAAATCTGCTTCCAAGAGATTGGGTGTGCTTAGCCGACTCCGCTCTTTCTTTACCCCTGCACAATTGTTGACTCTATACAGGGATTTTATCCGCCCCTGTGTGGAGTACAACTCTCATGTGTGGGGAGGCTCCCCACATACAGCTCTTCTCAATAGGGTGGAGTCAAAGGCTTTTCGTCTCATTAACTCTCCTCTTACTGACTCCCTTCAACCTCTGTCCCTTCGCCGCACTGTTGCATCTTTATCTATTTTCTATCGCTACGTTAATGGTCACTGCTCCTCTGAACTGTCTGCTTGCATTCCTCCATCTCTACGACGGGCGCGTAGCACCCGTCTGGCAGCAAACTCTCATCTCTTTTCTGTCCAACACTCTAATGCATGAGTTAACCGTTACTCCCAGTCTTTCATTTATGCAACAGGTCAGCTCTGGAACTGTCTCCCTCTGTCTGTATTTCCTGCTGCCTATGATTTCCAGTCTTTCAAACGCAGTGTGTCCAGGCATCTCAAAATGATCGGATCTTGAATTTGGTTCTCTATTGTATTTTGTTTTCCTCTTGGAGGGAACTGTTACTGCGGGCTCATGGCCTTTGGTTCCTTCTTCCTCGCTTTAAAAAAAAAAAAAAAGTGAGGGGAATAAAGTGGATAAGTGTGGGGAATAAAATGGACGAGTGTGGGAAATAAAGTGGATAAGTGAGGGGAATAAAGTGGACAAGTGTGGAAAATAAAGTGAATAAGTGTGGGGGAAAGTGGGTAAATGTGGAGAATAAAATGGATAAATGTGGGAAAAAGTAAGTGTTGGAATAAAGTGGAGAAGTGTTATAAAGTGGATAAGTGTGGGAAATAAAGTGGATAAGCGATGGGAATAAAGTGCTTAACTGTGAGAAGTAAAGTAGATAGTTTTAAAGAATAAAGTGGTCAAGTGTAGGAAATAAAGTGAGTAACTATGGAGGAAATAAAACAAATAAGTATGGGAAATAAAGTAAGTGTGATAAAGTGGATAAGTGCGGGAATGAAAAGGGTAAGTAGAGTGACTAAACCATTTTTTTCTTTTTTAACTGAGAAACTGGAGGTGTGAACAAAGCCCTAACTTTTTATAATAACTTCTAAAGAATGTGATTATGATAACTGGAAAAAAAAAAAAAAAAAAAAACACTCTCCTTTCTATTTCTATACCGGTATCCTTCCTTTTCTATACCGTACTCCTTAAACCCTTCAGTGAGAAGTTTCTTTTTCGATATTAATTCCTTCAATTCCTCGACGTCTTGTAGGAATTTCTTGCTATTTTCTGCCTAGTTGAATAATTGCGAATTAGACTTCTGGAAGATTAGAAGCGCAGTAGAGCCTTTCTTAAGCCCTCTATTATCAGGTATCTTTCCGAAACCCAAGTAAATCGTCTGGGAGTATCAAGATAAACTAGAGAGAGAGAGAGAGAGATCGCCTGGAAGTATAGTCAATAAGTGTGATGCTGGGTGATTACACTAAGGTGTTACATAAATGACCCTGAATAATTGAGGTCTTCCTTACACATCCGCACACTCAGTTTTAGTAATATGGCCGTGAATGTTAAAGATGAAGAAGAAAAGATACTATGATGTGAAACCGGTTATGCATGCTCTAGAAACACGAACATAATTTTACTTTAATTTGGGGTAAAATTGCCAGCTCTCCATGTTAAGGACTGAGAGAGAGTAACACTAGAATATCATGCTTGTCGCGAAGGAGTGCTACGGCATGTGTGTAGGACCATAGTATTACTGCATATTCTGCTGTCACTGATCTACGTGGAATAAGCTGCAATAGGATTAATATCTGGTTCAAGTTAGAGTAAAACCAGTCTAACAACATTATCCAGGAAAGGCGATATGAACGGATCTTGAATATATTACATTTTTCAGGCTTCTTTGAAAGGAACATTTACTTTCAGAGGCTTTCATTCATTGCTGCCTTCTCTCTGGGTGAAAGAAGTAGTTAGTGAACAAGGAATTACGTAGAGTCAACAGCAAAAATTCGGTTCAGCTTTATGGTGTGACCTGATGATATGTTAACAATGTGGTGAAGAGCCGACTGTGTTTTATAATCAGTAATTCAGTCCGGTGGCGTGTTTGACTTTTTTCTTGCATTTCCATTGAGTACTACCAGAGTTCCCATTCATATCATATACATGCGTGAAGCGAGCGTCTGCTGTTGATTGTCCACTGTGCTGAAGGAGGTAATGATTGGTCTGTGTGGTAGATTTGCAGTTTCCACAAAGGAGTGCACCGGTTTGTGAAAAGAGAGAGAGAGAGAGAGAGAGAGAGAGAGAGAGAGAGAGAGAGAGAGAGCGAAGCCAGATAGGAGCGAGACAGAGTAATAAAAGAAGCACAAGATGAATGGGCACATAAGAATGACAGGAGAGAGCTAATGCAAATCACAACATCTGTATCAACATTACCCAAACACAGCACACCCTCCCACCCTCCATATCTCTCAGTAATGCCAAATACATTCTAGATCACCAATCCATGTATCAGAGTGGGGCGGAAGAGCAACCATTTGTCAAGCAGGCCACTTCAGTTTCCTTTCTACAAGAGACGAATTGTGTGGTGGGTCTCTTGGTGGTGTTGTTCATTCTTAGGGATATAGGTGTAAACCCTATCAGTCCCAGTATATTTTTTTCCTATTCTGACTACTGCCGGACGATTTTATTCAGCTTAGGAACTATCGTGTTAAAATATTTAAGGAAAGCTATAACTAACCCTTACTAGTTTGAATAGCCTCTACTAAGCTGGATAAAAAAAAAAATAATAATAATTAATCCCTGGCATATCTAAATGTGAGCCCAGTGGAGTGTAGTCTGAATATCCCAGTTCCTGCAGGCCACCAGCATCCTTTTGGAGGACAGGGAGGGAGATGAGGGACGTTCATATAACCAGGCAGTGGAGCAGCTCGGTTGTATGGATGCCGCCACGTGAAGCCAGATAAATGCTCATAAAACAAAGTTACTGACAGAATAAAGTTGACATATACACGTAAGAACATTTCCCTAACCTGTACACGTACTTTCTGCCCTTTGTGCCCCTTTGTTTTCATGTAACTTTCCTGCTTGGCCTTTAGCGACAACGTTTCCAGAGTATCAATGCTTCTACTGAATAGTAAATAAAGAATCTAAAAAAAAAGTAATGTTATGTAACCCGGGCTGCTCATACTGTTGCACCAAATGTGCTATGATAGCATGTCCCCCCCTCCTCTCTCTCTCTCTCTCTCTCTCTGAAAATTGGTCAAGTGAGTCAGCAATAAGTGACGCTCAATTTGACTCCTATTATCAATGTCATTTGCTTCGTAATCATGAGGGCATTTTCTCTAGGCATCATAGTAGGCTAATATCATGTCATATAATTATATATATAAATAAATAAATGTCTATATCTATCTATCTAGCTATCCATCTGTCTATCTATCTATATCTATATCTATATCTATCTATCTATTTATCTATCTATATATCTATATCTATCTATCTATCTATCTATCTATATATATTGTTACGGAACAGAGAAAGATAACGTACACTTTAAGTGAGAATACTAAGAGTCACTACTGTCCCGTAAAGTTCCAGGTTCAAAACAAAAGAGTTAGGTAAAATTACAAGTTAAAGTTTAATGCTCAAACTAACAACAAAACATTCAGGACTCATAAGGATAATGTAATGGCAAATAAACAGGTTAAATATATGGTTAACTGCAATAGCCTCTATTAACACGAAATTAGCAAGAGTAAATTTATCTAAGTCAGCCCTGATAAAATGAGATACCAGATAATACTCAGTGAATGCCAGATAAATTATTACAGATACAAACTATTATAAAAAATGACTGACTTAAAACCCAACATCAATCAAAAACCTCACCAAGCCCAAGAACTAACCCTATGCTACACAGTACAAGAAAAAATGCAATAACAGTTATACTCAAATTACACACAGCTGCTAGATGTTTGGAGATTTCTTGAGCACTCACAATAATAATATCTGTACAGGGGAGGACAGAGATGTGAACAAAATGAGGAGCAGATCTAAGTGGCAATGATGCAGAGACTGAGCTCATTATATAGGGGCCGGCAGAGCTTGATACAACTTGTAAGAAGGACGTGCAAATGAAGCCATGGGGACAAAGAGCTGAAAATCCCGCTTTGAACAACAGAGAGGACGACCTACTCTACTATAACGGTAGAAGGGGGGAACTGAGGCAGAACACGCTCGTGATCAAACATGCAGCATACTGTGCGTTAAAATTACACAAAGGATGATGAAATCATAGGCTATGTAACACCTCCCCACAAAGAAAAAAGAAATTTACAAAGGAAATTTCTTATTACTCTAAAACAATCTGTATATGGCATTACAGAACATGCAAAAGTCTTTCCTAATGTTACAAAACATGAGATCTCCCTAGCACGTTCAGTCATAGGTACTTGCCAGTATCCCTTTAACAAATCAAACTTACTTATGTACCTAGCCTTTCCGATCTTGTCTATGCAATCTTCCACGCGAGGGAGAGGGTAAGTGTCTGTTTTAGTTATCTGATTAACACGTCTGTAGTCGATGCAAAGCCTCTGTGACCCACCTGGCTTAGGGACTAGAGTGACAGGAGAACTCCACTCGCTCTGACAGGGCTCAATCATCTTGTGGTCCAACAGGTAGCCAAGCTCCTTCTGGATGAGAGGAACTTTCACTGGGTTCACACGGTAAGGAGGCAATTTAATTGGCTTTGCGTCTCCAACATCGACATCATGCATCAACACAGTGGTTCTTCCTGGAGTGGCACGGAACACTTGCGGGTGCTCCTGCAGTAATGCCGAAAACTCCTGCCTTTCCTTGGGAGGTAGATGAGAAAGCTTAGTCTGGAGATCATTCATGATATCAGGATTCTTCCCCAAACTATCACTCAGGCTCATACTGCATGGGAGAGCTTCACTTGCAGACTCGGGTGGAACAGCTACAGTGCAGACTGGATTATTTTCGTCCCTCCTGTGATATAACTTTAGCATTTTGATGTGACATAGTTGCTTGCTTTTTCTACGATCTGGTGTGGCGATGACATAGTTGACATCACTGAGTTTCTTCTCCACGAAATAAGGGCCACTAAACTTGGCTTGAAGAGGTTGCCCATGCACTGGTAGCAGAATCAAAACCTGATCTCCTGGCTGAAAGTGGCGTAACCTGGACTTCTTATCATACCAAGTCTTCATCTTCTCCTGAGCAGCTCCTAAATTCTCTCTCGCCAGCTGTAAAGCAGTGGACAGCCGTTCTTTGAACTTCATCACATACTCCAGCAGGTTGACGTCATCTTCCTCCGACAGCCAGCATTCCTTGAGTAACTTAAGGGGTCCTCTTACTTCATGTCCAAACAGTAGTTCAAAAGGTGAGAAGCCCAGTGATTCATTTGGAGATTCTCTTGCGGCAAACACAACGAATGGAAGACTTTTATCCCAGTCTTTCTGATGTTCCAAACAGAATTTCTTGAGCATCGATTTGAGTGTTTGATGATATCTCTCCAACGCTCCTTGGGTCTGGGGATGGTAAGCTGAAGACGTGATCTGGGTGATGCCCAACTCTTTCAGAGACTGCTTGAAAACATTTGACATGAAATTACTTCCCCGGTCTGACTGTACCTCCTTCGGCAGACCAAACTTTGTGAAGAACCCTAGCATTTCCTTAACTACGTTCTTTGCTGAGATATTTCTAAGTGGAATGGCTTCAGGATAACGAGTAACCATATCAATCATGGTCAACACATAAGAAAATCCTGAAGAAGTCTTAGGAAGAGGGCCCACAATATCCACCAACACACGGGTGAAAGGCGCCTCAAAAGGAGGAATGGGAACTAGAGGTGCAACCTTTTCGGTCTGATTACACTTCCCCACAACTTGACAGGTGTGACAAGACTTACAATACCAGGAAACATCCCTGAAGATACCTGGCCAGTAGAAGTGTTTCAAAATGCGTGCCACAGTCTTCCTCACTCCAAGGTGTCCTGCCAAACTAGAATCATGAGCCACTCTAATGATATCCTGCCTACAAACACGAGGGATGACAACTTGATGTACAACCTCCCATTCACAGTCGGCTGATGCTGTTGGGGGTCTCCACTTCCTCATAAGTACTCCTGACTTTACATAATAACAAGTAGAAGCACCGGCTGACTCTTCTTCACTGTAAGCAGAGTTAGCTAGACCTTTCAACTCAGGGTCAGCAACCTGCAACTCAACCAACTCTTGACGAGACAAATTATCAACACTACGGGGTACTGCCTCATCTGGTGAGTGGTCCAAATTAGCAAGAAAAGTGTCAGCTAGGATAACATCATCATCATCATTATCCTCTAAATCACCAGTAACTTTAGACTTAGCCCTAGTGACAGCACATGCAGGGAACACATCAGGGACATCACAATCCTGGGACACAGCCACTGGCTCACTAGACAACTGAGGAGCTGGACACACTTGACTTCCACCAATATCATTTCCAAGTAAGAAAGTTACACCTGACATTGGGAGTGTCTCAACCAACCCAACCATAACGGAACCATTAACAAAACCAGACTCTAAATTCACTCTGCACAGAGGGACAGAGAAGTAATTATTCCCTACACCTTGTAAGATTACAGTTTCATCAGAGGAATTAACATTAGAGCCTAGAACACTGGTCAGCATAAGGGATTGGCAAGCACCTGTATCACGATATATTTTAACTGATTTCCTGTCATTACTGTCCAGAGGACTGACAAAACCATCAGACAGGAAATTAGCACATGAACTCTTGAGAGTGTCACCCACGTTACTGCTCAAAAGAGGAGCTCCATCATGAGAATTTAAGTTACCCCTCAAAGAAGGTTCAGTTAACTCAGTTAAAGAATTCTGGGAACTCTCAAGAGTGGACACTAGACCAATTGACTGAATATTTAAAGACTCCTTTTTGTTCACATCTCGCTGTCTCCTGAAACATCTCTCCGTAGTATGACCAAGCTTACTACAATAAGTACATTTACTTTTCTGAAATCTGGAGGTGAAGCTGTATTTACTTCCTGAGAAACATCATCTTTATTCTCTTTCCTGTTACCTGTACTTTGAGTAGAGGCAACGTACTTCCTCTCAGCTTTCCCTTTTTCTCTAGAATATCTCTTGTGAGTGAGAACATACTCATCAGCTAAAACTGCAGCATCAGACAAATTATCTATTCTTTTCTCATCAAGATATAGGCTTACATCTTTATAAATACACCTTTTGAAGTCCTCCAGCAAAATCATCTGCTTAAATTTGTCAAAATCAGAATCCACATTCTTAGAATTTAACCACTGCTCCAACAGATCTTCTTTGATTTTTGCATACTCAACATGGGATTGCTTATCTTGCTTGTAAGTTGTCCTAAATTTTACTCTATAGGCTTCAGGAACAAGCTCATAGGCCTTAAGAATCAAGCTCTTAACTACATCATAATTATCAGATTGATCCTGAGGCAAAGATGCATAAGTTACTTGAGCTTTACCGGTGAGAACAGTTTGAAGGAGTACTGGCCAATACTTTTTAGGCCAATTAAAACCTGTAGCTACCCTCTCAAACAACTGAAAATACTTTGTTAAATCAGATTCATTAAAAGGAGGGACAAGTTTAACATTTTTAGCCACATCAAAATCATCAGAGCTAGATGATCCAGTTCCACACTGTTTCATGTGATACTCATGGTCTGCCTGAATCCTAGCAAGTTCAACTTGTGCGTGAAACTCAGCCTCCTTAGCACGGGCCTCCTGCAGGGCTAGCTGTAACTTAGCTAATTCAATCTGCGTTTGCTCATTTCGAGGAGTTACATTAAACAAGCTTTCATTAATCATGTCAACAATTTGATCTTTAGAATGATGAGAGCGAACAACAATTCCCAATTGTTGAGCAACAAGCTTAAGTTCATTCTTTGTTCTGTTTTCTACATCCAACACTGTTTGCACATTTGACAAAAAATCTTTGGCTTCATCAAGTGTAGTAATAGTAGACATAATTAATAAGTAACAGTCACAAAATATCAAGCAATATCCTTATGATAATATCCTGAATATCCTGATATGAGGTCACCAAATTTATGTTACGGAACAGAGAAAGATAACGTACACTTTAAGTGAGAATACTAAGAGTCACTACTGTCCCGTAAAGTTCCAGGTTCAAAACAAAAGAGTTAGGTAAAATTACAAGTTAAAGTTTAATGCTCAAACTAACAACAAAACATTCAGGACTCATAAGGATAATGTAATGGCAAATAAACAGGTTAAATATATGGTTAACTGCAATAGCCTCTATTAACACGAAATTAGCAAGAGTAAATTTATCTAAGTCAGGCCTGATAAAATGAGATACCAGATAATACTCAGTGAATGCCAGGTAAATTATTACAGATACAAACTATTATAAAAAATGACTGACTTAAAACCCAACATCAATCAAAAACCTCACCAAGCCCAAGAACTAACCCTATGCTACACAGTACAAGAAAAAATGCAATAACAGTTATACTCAAATTACACACAGCTGCTAGATGTTTGGAGATTTCTTGAGCACTCACAATAATAATATCTGTACAGGGGAGGACAGAGATGTGAACAAAATGAGGAGCAGATCTAAGTGGCAATGATGCAGAGACTGAGCTCATTATATAGGGGCCGGCAGAGCTTGATACAACTTGTAAGAAGGACGCGCAAATGAAGCCATGGGGACAAAGAGCTGAAAATCCCGCTTTGAACAACAGAGAGGACGACTTACTCTACTATAACGGTAGAAGGGGGGAACTGAGGCAGAACACGCTCGTGATCAAACATGCAGCATACTGTGCGTTAAAATTACACAAAGGATGATGAAATCATAGGCTATGTAACAATATATATATATATATATATATATATATATATATATATATATATATATATATATATATATATATATATATATATATATATATATATTGGGGGGAGGGATAAATGTCTTCAGCAGTAATAAGTGACATTCATTCATCCAATTATACGTTGCCCCAAGAGGAGCGTAGGAGCCTGGGGCTAGGCAAGTTGGTCTTGACATTTAAGATGAGGGTAACTAGGCTCACTCATCCCTGAGTGGCATTACATAAGCAGTAAACCCCAACCATCCCTTGGATATAAACCTTCACTGGTTCAATCCAATTGGAGCTCCGTAATTACCCACTAAAACACCAGGCGCCAAAATTTGTTATAAGGTTTCCACTCAGCGTTGTAAATGGTTTTCTGCTGTACAGGAAACCATTTGGCTTGTCACTCAGTTTAGAGTCACCCACAGGTAGAAGGAAGAGGAAGAAATGAAGGAAAGAAAGACAGAAGAGGGAGTGTAAAGTCACCCGAAGGCAGAAGGACGAGGAAAGAATCAGGGAAAAAAAGACAGAAGAGGATGGAAGAAAAGAAGGATGGAGAAGAGGAAAGGGCAGACACCCGAGAGCAGCACTACATCGAGTGAGTGCATGGAGAGCACCCCCACCTACCACATAAGTGACACATATTTTTTGGAGGGGGGGATAAGTGTCTTTAGTGTCACTTGCTGTGGAATTATTAGGTTATTTTTTAGGTAGAGTTCATCAGTGTCGCTTGATTCGAAATCATAGATTATTTTTAAAGGTGACGAAGAGAAAGCATGAAAAATGATAGGATATTCTTTATTTTGTTAGTTTTTATTTTATTTATTTATTTTATTTACTTATTTACTTATTTATTTGCCTCTAGTACGTGAATCTCCATTACTTGACAGCAGAAGATTAGGGAGGAATGAGAGGATTTCTTTAAAAAATATATATACATTGGCCACTTGGAGCATATTCCTTTGGTCCTCAATGTTTTTGCATTTTCCTACCATAATTAAGTCATTCACAATCTTGCAGGCAAATTGAAGAAAAATGGGACTGATATATAAAGGGACGCCAAGATTAGGGGTTGAGAACGTAGGATGAACCAGGGTAAATTCATGTACCTTTTGTATTCAGAAATCTACCTAAGAACCATACAGAGACCAAGCTGAAAATACTGTATAAGGTAACGTATTCTATGAAGGGGGAAAGTGTGTCATATGGGGGAGGCGTTGGTGTCAGGTGTGCACAGAACTTCCTGGAAGTTCTTTATTTTCCAGTCCTTTAGCCCAGTGACGTAATTCGGAGTTTGTTTTTGCTCTTTCCAATCGATTATTTCAGTACAGGGGAACACTCTACTAACAAAGCGATATGTGAAGGCCTTTACTAACCCATTCAAATAATTATATACAGCATGAGAGAGAATTCTGTTATGGAAATTATATACCAAGGGTTTATCTAATACCTCCAAATTGTTTATACAGCATAGGAGAGAATTCTGTCACTGAAGCGTTATATGAAACCCTTATCTAACCCCCCCCCAAATGATTTTACTCATCATAAAAAAAAACAATTTATTAGCGAAGCAATATTTCATGTCTATCTGATCGCTCCAAATAATTATATACAACATAAGAGAGACTTCTATCAGTGAAACAATATTTGAACTTCTTATCTATCGTCTCCGGTTGTAAAGGTCCATCCTAAACAGAAAATAAGTAAGGAAATTAAAAAAAAAAGAAAAAAAGAAAACGTAAATATTAGGTTCTTTGGTTGAAAATATTAATCAACAGAAAAGGTAGTGAGATATTTTTTATGGCTGCGCGGTGAAGAGGGAGGGAGAGACCGAGGATGAGATGGAGAGATGGAGTGGAAAGTTATATGAAAGAGGGGGGGGTGCTGGGGGGAGGGCAGCTAAATGGCAGGGGACAGGGCGACGTGGAGGCGATTTGTTTGTAGCCACCCCTTACGGGATTAAGGCTTCTGGCTATAGACAGACACACAGACAATAAGCCTGTGCGTTCCCGCGTGTTTCTTTCTTTATTTTCTTTTTTTATGTTTGAGTCATTTGTGAATTAGCGATGACAAACTGCATGATTACCACGTGGGACGACTGCCATCGGTCACTGATATGTATACCTGACAGAAACACGGTGCGTCTGAGTGCTGGAGAGAGTGGGTGTCGGTGATGGCGGATTGGAGGTGGATTTTTAATCGTTATCATCAACGTCAGTACCGTCATCGTCGTCATTATTATCATAATCATTATTATTATTATTATTATTATTATTATTATAAACCCTAACCACCCCTTCGTTTCTATCCAAGGGGTGGTTGAGGTTTATTGCTCACGTAATGCCGCTCAGGGATGAGTGAGGCTGGTCACTCTCATCTTTAACATCAGGACCAACTTGTCTAGACCCGTGTTCCTACGCTCCTCATGGGGCGACTTAGGACTGGATGATGGATGGATGCATGGATTATTATTATCATCATATTCTTTATTATTATTATGATCATTGTCATCATTATCATCATCGCTATCATTATTATCATCATTATCATCATCGTCACCACCATCCTCATCACCACCATAATAGAAACAAATTAAAATACAATAGTAGGGAAACCACGAGCCCATTAATAGTCATCGTTTCCATTTGAGGAAAAATTAATCATATCTTTTACCAAACAAAATGACGTAATAAATTGGTATTGTGTGGAGAACTAGTTAGCAGAGAGAATTACTGCTTTTTCTGTCCTACTGGAATGTACTTAACTTCCTGTGTTCCTGCTGAACTGATCAAGATTTCACTTTATTTCCATTCCCTGCTATACATTCAGTTTTGTATTAGTACTGTAGCTTCTTTTAACCACGTCACAAATTACCATCAGGATCTAGAGAAAGAACTGGTCGTTGCTAGTTTACGCATTCTAGTTCGACCAATAAAAAATCGGAAAGCTGTATAATGTAAAAAAAGAAAAAATCCTAAATGGGAATAACAGCAAAATTTGTGCATAGTTGAACAGAAATGTCAGTGTGTACTGTTCAGCATAATTACCGTCACTCATTTACTTAGCGCTTACTTGACGGGATGCAGACATTTACTGTTTTCCTGTACATTGTTGAAAAATCTGGTTATCAGTAAATAAAGGTCATAATATTTTTTTCCTAAGACCTAAGGGTCGTTATGGCCATGTATGTGGGTACTCGCACCCAGGTAAGGGTGAATGGAGATCTGAATGATGAATTCCGTGAATGCTGGTGTGCACCAGGGGTGAGTTTTGAGCCCCTTGTGTTTTATCACGGTACTTGAAGTCCCCTCACGTTACCTCAGAAATGGACTCCCGGGGAAGACGTATGCTGATGATTTCGTGTTGATTGCAGAGAATGAAAGGGAGGCGGAGGAAAGATTTAGGAAGTGGAGAGATGGTGTGAGGCACAAGGCTTAAGGGAAAATGCAGATAAAACAAAAGTAATGGTATTTAGAGCTGGTGGCGGTACTGTCAAAGAAGAAGGAGAGTGCCCATGTGCGAGCTGCCACAAGGGCGTGGGTAGTAATTCCATCTTGAGCAGTGTCTGTGATAAGTCGGTGCATAGGATATGCAGTGGTATTAGAGGCAATATTACGAGATAATGCTGATTTCATGTGTGCAGTGTGTCGGGGATAGCAGATGAAGGTTGTCAGGAGTGAAAAGATTAAACTTGCTGGTGAGTCTCTTGAATATGTGGAAGAGTTTTGTTATTTGGGAGACATGTTATGTGCTGGAGGTGGGGCTGGAGCTAGCTCTGTGGCTACAGTGAGGAGTGGTTGGAAGAAGTTCATGGAGCTGTTGCCTATCCTGATACTGAGAGGGCTCTCCCTCTGCGCTAAGGGATCTTTTTGTATGCAGCATCTTGGGAGTGTAAAGCTGTATGGTAGTGAGACCTGGGCAGTAAAGGTAGAGGATATTCGCAGGCTCAAACATACGGAAATGACAATGATTAGGCGGATGTGCAGTGCGTCCCTGAGTGCAAGGCCTGGCGGGGGGAGGGCTAGGTTTACATTGGAAGAGTTGAGGGGTAAGATGGGACGGAAGTGTATTGGTGTTGTGATGAGGAGAGGTAGATGGAGATGGTTTGGGCATGTGGAGAGGATGAGGGATGATAATTGGGTGCAGAAAGTGTGAAGTGTTAATGTTAGGGGTAGGGCTGCTAGAGGTTGACCGAAAAAGACGGGGGGCGAGGTCACTGAGTGTGACCTCAGGGCTAAGCGACTGAATAGGGAAGCTGCCAGAGATCGAACAGCATGGAGAGCCGTCATTAGGTGACCAAGGCCGACGCATGCAAGCGTGTTGGAGCCTTCCAAAACG
>NC_136992.1:5386450-5431450 GCF_032717465.1 Coenobita brevimanus | reverse complement strand
CATTAAAAAGAAAAAAAAAATCTCGTTGTTACCACTACAATTTACGGTAGCCTACATAATTTTTAACTCTGAAAAAATCTGTTGAGGAAGCAGTGTCGTATATCCCGTTTATTTAATCTGACAAATATCTAATACTCCTTTCAGGTCAGTTGATTGCCAAGTGAAGTCAGACTGGAGGGTTGATTTAGCTAGTAACCAAGAAGACTCATTCCTACCTTATTACAATGGAATTTACTTTAAATTGACAAATATCCCCAACCCCATTTAATTCGGTTGGTGTTCAAATGTAGTCAGATTGGAGGGTTGATTTGGCTAGTAACCAAGAAGACTCGTTCCTATCTCATGACAGAAGCGTTTATTCTAACCTGAAAGAAATCCCCAACCCGTTTTAATTCGGTTGATGGCCAGATATAGTCGGATTTGGGGGATGATTTGTCTGGTAACCAAGGAGACTCATTCCTGCCTCATAACTAGAGCTCATGAAATTCCATACAACCGCGACTTAGTTTTCAAGTTATACAAGTGGCCCACTTCCGTCAGATGAGAACAAATCAACTATCGCGATAGTATAAAGAAATGACGGAGAAAAGTTCCTATCCCCTTCCCCCCTCTCTAACTTGGCCTAAAATTACCCCTTTCTATCCTGAATGCTGAACTATAATCCATCAACACTGGAATATGGTGATACGATCTGTTCAATTTAACTTGGCCTAAAGTTGTCTTCTCTCAATTTTGAATAATTCGCTATGATGAGATAATACTACAATATGGTGCTAGTCACGAAGAAGTGCTATGGAAAGGATGTAGAACCGTAACACTGTCTTTTTCTGTAGCTGCATTAAAATAGGCTGCGAAAGGACGAAAATCTGTACCAAGTGAAAGTCAGTAAACTATAGTCACGAGACAGTGCTGCTAGAAAGTCGGCCCGAAAATGATGTCTCTCTACAAAAAAAAAAAAAGGAGAAGAAGAAGAAACAGCGTCAAATTGCGAGTATAATTTCAGCCGTCTGAATAATTCGTGGGGTGGAGAGGTATATGTGAAAGTAGAGTGTCAGCTGGAGGAAGGAAAGACAGATGGTAGAGGACAGCAGATCTGTCTTATTCTGCCCCCTGATCAGCATGAAACAAGCTGGAATAGGTTGAAAATCTAGGCTACGTAAAGACGAATGGAGTATAACAATATCCGTTGGGGAACCATGAAATTATATGCCACTGGGACCCACAATCTCGTCAGCTAAGGAGGCTCCCTGTTAGGACTCCATATTATAAGTACAGTTAATTTTAGAAAACGTGATAGATAGATAGATAGATAGACAGACAGACAAATAGAAGCAGCAAGTCAGAGGTATTGTGTCTGCGAGAATCGAGCAATGCTAAACATGCTTACACACTCTAACTCAAGGAATGCTTCATAGGCACACGACAGCGCCTAGTGACCATACACACACATACTCACACACAGGTTTATAGAACATTTCATCAACAGTGTAACACACGTGACACGACCCCTGCTACACCAAAATTTAGGAAGCAGAGCTCAGAAGGAGGTTAGCCATAGAACCGGCGGGTAGTAGGGAGAAGGAGCCTAGGAATATGGAAGGAAGAGAGAGAGAGGGAGAGAGCGAGACAGGGAGGTTAGCTCGCGGGACTCTACTTATACTTCACTCGTGTGTGAGAGTCTTTGTTAATATTTTCAAGACAAATAAAAATAGTCCCATACTATTCTTTACCTCTCCTGTCATTGCATGACAAAAGGGAACCAAGATTATCTACTTACAAAACTACTCAAGTATAACAACCGCTCGTCTACGAGTCTAATATATATATATATAACTAATCTACAAAACTTCACTACAAGAAGCTACAAAATTATTGTGCCCCCTGATCAGCATGAAACAAGCTGGAATAGGTTGAAAATCTAGGCTACTTCACTACAAGAAGCTACAAAGTTATTCTGCCCCCTGATCAGCATGAAACAAGCTGGAATAGGTTGAAAATCCAGGCTACGTAAAGAAGAATGGAGTATAACAATATCTCTTGGCGCACCATGAAATTACATGCCACTGGGACCCACAATCTCGTCAGCTAAGGAGGCTCCCTACTACCTCTTCCTTGGCGACTTATTTTTGGATATGGCTAGTTCGTACCCTTGTATTCGTTATTTATGCAGAGTATGGTGATATTTGAAGGATTTATACATCACAGAAGAGAACAGTAAGGTGTAATAAAGAATACAAATCACTTAAGAAAGGGGGTTAGGGAGCTTCACTCACTGACGAGAAAACGGAACTAGAGCTAATAGATTTACGAAGTACAGAAATATTACTTTTTCACTATAATAACATTTCCAAAACAGAATTCTTACTATTGAACAGGCGATTTTATGTAGCTTAGAGAAAGGTCTTGTACTGAACTGGTTTTATGAAGGCTGTATCTGTAGTTGCAAGACAATTTACACCTTTGATGGCCGCACCCACCGGGGGCTTGAGTGAATGGAAGCGTGGCCCATTGGATTGGGCAATTTTAGGCTGTCTGGACATTGCAACTCCTCACCCTGCCCTTGAGTGGGAAAGGAGGTCCGGATGATGATGATGATGATGATGATGATGATGATGATGTATCTGTAGTTCTTTCACACCATCTTGGTCCATAGTTTCTTCCTTTTTCAGATTATTTTACGTAGCTCAGCGGCAGAAAAAGACAGTGCCATGACTCTGCATCACTTCAAAATCGCTACTTCGTTACCAGTTCCATATTCTAGTATTAATCTGTTTCCACAACCTACGAGTTCGAGATGGAAATGTGGCAGTTTCAGGCCAAGTTAAAGTAAAAGGAGTATAGTTTATCGAAGTTCCCAATTTTCTAAACTGAAATTTCCACCTTTCCATCTTGAATGCTGAGGTGCAATAAAAGATTAACACTGGAAATTGATACTAGAAAGTCGGCCCGAAAATGATGTCCCACTAAAAAAAAAAAAAAAAAAAAAAAAAAATCAAGTTGCGAGTATAATTTCAATAATGTCAGCCATCTGAATAATTCGTGGGGTGAAGTTTATGTGAAAGTGGGGTCAGTTGCAGAGAGGACAGACAGATGGTAGAGGATAGATTGACCTGGAGGAAATTTGTTCCTGGCATCCCCTTACCACATAAAGACATCTGGCAAAAGAGAGAGGAGGAAGAGAAAGAGACAGACAAACAGTGAATTCAAAACCCTTAATATTGTCTTTTGAAGATGGCAAGAAAAAACATAATTTATTCTTCAAACCTCCAATCCCTTCTCGCCCAGTTAGATAGTGGCCCCTGTGTACGCTGAACAGTAAAAGCTGAAAAGCCCTGACCAGCTCATAATCGTACTTTGAACCTGAAGCATTTGAGGTTCGAGGACTGAAGCAGAGGATAGTAATGGTGGTAGTAGTAGTAGTAGCAGTAGCAGTCGTACTAGCAGTAGTAGTAGTAATAGTACTCGAACCTCAGATGCTTCAGGGTTCTACTACAATTGCGAACTGCGCAGGAATTTTGTTGTTGAGAGAACATTACTTAGTTCAAACAATATAATGATTTAAAAAGTCACCGGAATGAAGGGGATAAGAGAGAGAGAGAGAGAGAGAGAGAGAGAGAGAGAGAGAGAAAGGGGGTGCTTGCGTGCGTATCTGTGTGTGTGTGTGTGTGTGTGTGTGTGTGTGTATCTCCCGTCCATCAAGCCTTAACGACAAGTGATTGCTGTAACGCCGGCAGGAAAAAAATAAAAAAAATTCTTTGGTGGAGTGTACTCAGCTCTAGTGTTAAATCACATCATCCACACAGGCACAGCTCACTCGTTTGACGGGGCAAAGTGCCGGAAACTACACTTTTAGAGAGAGAGAGAGATACTGATGAACAAAAGTGTGGGTCGACTGCGAATCCTCCCCTCCTCCCCTTCGTTTCCGCGTTTGTAGGAAGGTTTTAGGTTTCAAACAATTTCTCTACGTCCAAAAACTCAGCAATCTCTTAGTTACGTACGTACCATAGTGTATCTTTTAGAGGTCCAACCAGCTAAATTCTGATAAATACAACACAACACACTTCACGCGACTTCAAGCCTCACTTCTCGCAGACCTGGTGATGGGGGTGGGGGAGGGGCTGTACTATTAGGAAATCCAGTCGCCTCACCTGCTTATCTCTCGTCGCTGTATGTCAGTGAAGGAGGCTCCCTAGCACCTCTTCCTTAGCGATCTATTTTTTGATGTGTCCTGGTTAATATCCTTTGTGCGTTATCTGTGTAGACTATGGGGATATTCGAAGGATTTGTACAATACAGAGGAGGACAATGAGTAATCAGCATATTAAATTGCTTAGGAAAAAGTGTTAGGAAGCTTCTTTAACCGACGAGAATCTAGGCCCCAGAGGCTTGCATATGAAATGGTGGACTACAGGGCAAATACCAATCCATCTGTGGGGGATTCTGAACCTCCTTCCACATTATCAGAGCGTTTACGAATCCAGTAATGAAACAGAGACAGGAGAAGGGAACGGATTTATGCATTTAAATGTGATTATTTCATGCCAGTAACACCGTCAGCTGCCAAAACCGTCAGCTGGCAAAACTGTCAGCTGGCAAAGCCGTCAGCTGGCAAAACCGTCAGAACGAGTCAGAGGGGACTGCTCTCTTGTGTGACCTAAACAGCAACAAATTTGACCAGTGACAATACAGGTTGCTTCTGGTCCAACTAGACCCTTCATACCCATTCTGATTCAGGCTAATTCTCCTCCATTTAGTTAATTTTACTTATTGTCACGATCATTCAAAACAATCAAGTAGTTTTACAGATTACAGTTACTTCAGCTTCATTTCAGTCAAATCAGGTTCACTCAGATTCAGTCAGTTGGAAATGTGTGCTAGCCCTCCCTGTCTCTCCCCTCGCTGAAGTCCTAGATGCCTGAATGAGACTTTATCGACAGAGGTGCATAACATGAGTGGATCCAGGGGTGTTGCCAACTGTGTTCAGCCAAGACCCCTGCTGTGCCACACTAACGATAAGTATGCGAGATTTTACATACATACGTACACAGACACTTCTTCTTTTACTGGTGTTGTGTTATTTTTCCCATACAAATGTGATACAGGCCACACTAATAATAATCTATCTATCTATCTATCTATAGCCCGACGCCCTAATCCCGCAAAGGGTGGCCGCAGACAAAACGCCTCCAAGTCACTCTGTCACCCACCATTTGACTCCCCTCCCCCCAACTCACCCCCCCTCCCTCATATACCTCTCAACTCCATCCCTCCACCTCATCCTCGGTCTACCCCTCCCTCTCCCTCCCTCCACCTCACCTACATACACCCTCTTAGTCAGTCTTTCATTCTCCATCCTCTCCACATGTCCAAACCACCTCAGTGTATTTCTCCTAATCTTTTCAACCACATCCACATCTACCCCACAACGTTCCTTCACTTCTTCATTCGTCAACCTGTCCCTCCATGTCACTCCACATGCTCCTCTCAAGTAACTCATTTCCACTGCTCTCACTCTTGACTTGTTCCCCTCTTGCAAGGTCCACGCCTCGCTTCCATACGTCAGGGTAGGGATCACAATACCATCATGCAGTGACTTCTTAACTTCCATACTCACCTCCCTATTTCTCATCACTGCTTTCAGTGTGCCAACAACCTTCCTTCCCTGCTGTACCCTTTCACGTACTTCATCCCCCAAAGTTCCATCCTTACTCATCACACTACCCAAGTACTTGAATGCACTCACATTCTCCATATCCTCACCATCCAACCTCACTGCACACTCTGTGACTTCATTCCTCTCAAACACCATAACTTTACTTTTGTTTACATTAACTTTCAGCTTCCTCCTCCTACACACTGTCCCAAATTCATTCACCAAACCTTGCAACTCCCATTCATCTTCACTCAACAATACTGTATCATCAGCAAACAGCAACACCGGAAGCTTCCAAATCTCACCCTCATTCATTAAGGCCACCCCCACATCCACTGCCCTACCTTGTACCTCCTTTACGACCCCATCCATATATATATTAAACAGCCAAGGAGACATTACACACCCCTGTTTCAGTCCCACATTGAGATCAAAGAACTCACTCAGCTCACCATCCACTCGCACCGTAGCCCTAGCTCCCTCGTACATACTCTTCACAGCACTCAACAATTTCCCCTCCACTCCATATATTCTTAATACCTTCCACATACCTTTCCTATCTATTCTGTCATAAGCTTTCTCCAAGTCCATGAAGGCAGCGTACACTTTCCTTCCCTTCTCTAGATACTTCATACAAATGTGATACAAGCCACACTGATGATTAGTATACTGTACAGTACCTTACATACACAGACTGCATTTTTACTGCTATTCTCCCATAAGTGATACAAACCATCCTTTGCTGACGAATGTTGCTTTATTAGCTTTTATTGGCTGGGTGAAAGGGGATGCCAGACCTACGTTACTCAGGCACGTGATATGGGCAACACCTTACATATATTCCTGGATCCGCCCCTGCATAGAGTCACTCATAGATGGCTAATAATATGTCACCCAGTCCATCACGTCATATTTAAGCGTTTGTGAATCTAGCCACGAAGAAGAGGCGAAGAGAACGAACTTTTGCATCTGGAATTAGAGTTACGGTCAGAAATATCATCCCACTGTCTAGTCGAGTAATTATGAAACGTTTACAAAATGTTCTGATATATTTGTTGGGTTCCGTGGATCACAATGCTGTGTGTCAAAGGTCGTGGCTCGCTGTTTCACTATTTATCGTAGTGAGCTGGATCGATATTTTTGTCCACAGAAATACATTTAGGTCACTTCATGGACATTCAGTGGAGGGAGTACAGAAGATATTTTACGATCGATTCTGTTTTGTAGTTTATTATTTGTTTTCGCAGTAAGAAGAAAAGAAGGGAACTTTTTACTTTTTCTTTTTTTGTCCTCGCTCCCCCAGTAAATAAATTAATTAAACGATTAACTAATTAAAGCCACATTGTAATTTTCCTCTCGCAACTAAGATTTGTATTTTACAGACAAAAGCCCTTGGAAGATTCTGAAAAACAATATTTTTTTGAAGGACTTTCTTATAACCGGGCAATGGAGCTGCTACCCGATGCCACCACGTGAAGGCGTCCTTCTCCAGCACCGCCCTGCCTCCTGAAAGCGTAATATATTCAGCCAATCCGCCTTATCAGGGTCAAGCTGAATTTATAAATTTGCGCAGTTATAAATCTCTCGAGGCCAATTTATAACTAGCGTAGCAAATGGAGTGGTGTGGTGCTGGACGTGACCTGGGTAGAGTTTGACAGTGATGTGTTGTAGGATATATGGAAGAGAGAGAGAGAGAGAGAGAGCGAGAGATGCAGAATTTGTGCCAGGTAGGGATAGTGTGTGTGTGTGTGTGTGTGTGTGTGTGTGTGTGTGTGTGTGTGTGTGTGTGTGTGTGTGTGTGTGTGTGTGTGTGTGTGTGTGTGTGTGTGTGTGTGTGTGTGTGTGTGTGTGTGTGTGTGTGTGTGTTAAATCCTCCTAGGCTTTTTGATGGATTTAAATGAAACTGCCAGGTGAGTTCGTCTGGTTCCTGGGAAGGTTTTTCGATCATACAATTTTCCAGCCATGATTTTTTGGGGGGGTCAGTCCCCCTCACCAAATTAAAAGTTCTCAGTAACAGTGAAAGATGGGCGATTATGGCTTTGATATCATAGTACATGTTATGCAATTCACTCTCATCCATAATGCGACGTTTGGGGAGCGTAACCCCACCACCCAGTGATTCTTTTGGAGGGTCAGCCCCCCCTCATAAATATAAAAACGACCAGAAAAAAAGGAAAATACTTGAATGAAACTTCTTAGTTCGTCTGGTTAATCCAAAGATCCTCCATTATTCACAGTTTTCCAGCTCTGACTTGGGGGGTAGCCCCTCCTCTCGTAATTAAAAATTCTCAGAAGAAGTGAAAGGAGGATAGATAATTCTTCAGTATCTTACGACATGCACAATGGGGGGGCTTAAGCCCCCCGTTACTCTTAAGGGGGTTAGTCCCTCTCTGAAAAATAAAAATTATAACAGATAGTGGAAAGATTTCGGTACCATTTCCCAGGCGAGTTCGGTTTGTCATTGGCAAGGATTCCCACTATATACAGATTTCCACCCGTGATTTTAAGGGGGTCAGCCTTCTTCATCAAATTTACCATTGTCAGAAATAGTGAAGGGAAGGCAGATATGGCTTTGATATCTTGGTACATGTTGTACAATGAACTTTCTTCCATAATGTGACATTTAGGAAGCGTGACTCCCACAGTGATTCTTTCCGGGGTCAGTCCCCCTCCCAGAATTAAAAATGACAGGAAACAGGTGAAAGTGAGAACATAGATTTCAACGATATCGGCATACATATCGCTGGACTGGGTATGCAGTTCCCACGTTTCATCTGAATGCACAGGAAGAAACAACGAATCTACTTTATTTATATTTTATTTCAGAGGGGAAGGCTGTGATAGGAAATTAGTAGGAAGAGAGAGGAGTTGACTCGAAAGAATCAGCGGGGAGGAAAATTGTTAGACTGTGAGTAAATGGTGCTGATTAATTAGGCTTTCATGTGCTGTATTAATGTCATTTTCATGGCACCCAACTCACACTGCCCCGGTGAGCCCTGTGTGTGTTTGTTTGCTTGATTTATGTTTGTTTGATCTTTATGTATGTGTGTGTGTGTGTGTGTGTGTGTGTGTGTGTGTGTGTGTGTGTGATTTTTTTTCATTACTGTGTTTGTGTTTCAGATTCCTACATTAGAGCCTTACATCCTTGTACTAGTGGTCGTTCCGCTAATGAAGCAAGACTATAAGGAAATGGTTTTAGTGATCTGTCTAGTTGTTGAATATCAGTGAGTTTATCGGCGTCATTTTCAAGCTTCTCCAATGTCTTCCTCGCCACTCCCTCACACGGGTGCCAGTAGATTTGGCTTATATTCAGTCGTGTTCATCAGTGTTTGGGTCCTCTGGTTAGTGACGAATCCCAGTTCTTTATTTTACACGTTTTAAATTTCCAAGTCCACCGAATGGACGCTAGTGAACTGCAGAAGGGCAGCTTAAGTATGTAGCCCACTGGATTGCATTGCAGATGAACCTGAGATGAGCCGCAAACAACAACAACAACAACAACTACTACTACTACTACTACTACTCCTGCTATTACTACTACTACTAAAACTACTATTATTACTACTACTACTACTACTACTACTCCTGCTATTACTACTACTACTACTACTAATCCTGCTATTACTACTACTACTACTACTCCTGCTATTATTATTACTACTACTACTACTCCTGCTATTACTACTACTACTACTACTACTACTACTACTACTATTACTACTGCTACTACTACTCCTGCTATTACTACTACTACTACTACTACTAATCCTGCTATTACTACTACTACTACTACTAATCCTGCTATTACTACTACTACTACTAATCCTGCTATTATTATTACTACTACTACTACTCCTGCTATTACTACTACTACTACTACTACTACTATTACTACTACTACTACTACTCCTGCTATTACTACTACTACTACAACTACTACTACTACTAATACCACCACCACTACTACTGCTGCTGCTGCTACTACAACAACAACTACTACTACTACTATTACTACTATCACTACTACTATTACTACTACTACTACTGCTGCTACCGGTGCTACTACTACTGGCATTACTTCCACTACTATTACTACTGCTACTACAACTACTACTGCTATTACTGCTGGTACTGTTACTACCATTACTACCACCATCTTGTAAACACGTAGGATTCAAGCAAAGATTGAGACTTAGTAGGCACAATAAATCGCTGAAGAAGAGGTGCTACAAAGCCTTCATGCCGCCTAAATTGCGAGCCACGACTGACGAAGGGAGACAAAGGGAGACAAAAGGAGACAAAGGCTCTTATTCTCCCCGCCTAGACCCATTTTCTCGTCGGTTTAGGCGACTCCCAATCACCTTCTCCTCCGTGATTTATTTTTTAATCTGCTGGTTAAGATAATTTCGTACCTTGCTTATGCAAAGGCTGGCCATATTAGAATGATTTAAGGAACACAGAAGACGACAGCAACGTTAAAAAAAAATAATAAATCGGTTAGATGAGGTGTTACGGAGGTTCCTTAACCCTTTCGCACCGGTATGAATGGAGGAGTAGGGACTGAATCCGAACTATTGTAAATTGGGGATGATGATGGTGATGATGATGATGATGGCGATATATGAAAAACGTATATTTCAGTATCCCCCACGAGGGCGTTATCATGCCTGGAAACCTGAGAGAGAGAGAGAGAGAGAGAGAGAGAGAGAGAGAGAGAGAGAGAGAGAGAGGCGCAAACACAAGCACCAACACAAATATCATAAAGGATTTTGGCTCAGATCCTGAAATTAAACTGCAAGAGGATTTGTGTGTGTGTGTGTGTGTGTGTGTGAGAGAGAGAGAGAGAGAGAGAGAGAGAGAGAGAGCAACTATATCCTATTCATAGCACATGAAATGAAACTATATGGCTTATATTCGTACGTTGAAATTAAACTTAAAAGAGAGAGGGGGGGAGGAGGAGGAGGAGGAGGAGGAGGAGGAGGAGGAGAAGAAGAAGAAGAAGAAGAAGAAGAAGAAGAAGAAGAAGAAGAAGAGGAGGAGAAGGAGGAGATGAAGAAAGAAAAGAAAAAGGGAAGACAAAGACGAAGGCAAAGAAGAAGAAGAAGAAGAACACGTCAAACAAGAACAACAACAGGAGCAAGAACAAGATGACAAACAGCAAAGACAAACACCTTCACAGCTCTAATAAAAGTGACTCATATTTCTAATGCGGCAGAAGCAGAGACAGCTCAACTCCCGGGTAAGCAGGTGGAATGTTTAAATGAAGGAAGGGAATGCTGGAAGGAGCGAGGGGGATGCCGGGAGAGGGAAAGAATGTCCTGGGAAAAAGAGATGGAGGAAAAGAGGAAGCAATCAACAAACAATTCCACTAAGTATGAAGACGGCCTTTCATACTGGGGTGATATTGTGGACGGAATGAATTGTTAACCTCCCCTCTCCTTTCAGTATGATGCCTTTTCGTCCTTAATTATATTCTGTTCACTTTAACTTTGTGTGAAAGTGGCGTCTCTCCATCTTGAGTGTTGACCTGCAGCCAGGTGTAACTGAATATGAAGCTAGTTATGAAGAAGAGGTATGGAAAGAACTTGAGCTGTAATATTATCTTTTTTTTGCCATTGAATTATGGGTAATAATATGATGATTATAATCATCATCATCATCATCATCATCATCATAATGATAATAATAATAATAAAAATAATAATGATAATAATAGCAAAGAGAATGCAAATGATGATGATAATGATGATGATGATGATAGCGGCGACGACGATGATGATAATGACGATGATGATGATAAAAGTAAATCAGGATGTAAAGTAAATCGGCGTGTGTTGGGCCGTCTCGCCTCTTAGTAATCTAATTTTATGACATATTCACTTCCTCTGGCTGTCACTGACACGGTTTTTCATCACAGTAAATGGAGCCCAAGGTAAGAATGTCTTCTATCAAAATATTACTTCATTTAGCTGCAATATATATATATATATATATATATATATATATATATAGATAGATAGATAGATAGATAGATAGATATAGATAGATATAGATATATATATATGTGTGTGTGTGTACAGTATACAGAGAGAGAGAGAGAGAGAGATTGGAAAGAGACATTGCACGAGTATGTACAAGTATTTTTTTATGCTCCTGACCGGGAATCGAACCCGAAACTTATAGATAAAAGTCAACCACTGTTACCAATTCACCACGGCGTGATAAAAACTAAGCTACCTGAATTTTTGACGAATTAGGGAAATCCATTATGGAAGGATATATTTCAGTCACAACACATAAATACTGTTGCTCAGCCCCACTCAACTCGGCAAGTGACAGAGCAGTTTTACTCTATCCCAGCCACAACACCTGCCTCTTTTGTTGAAGAAACACACATTGCACGCGTGTGTACAATTTTTTTTTTTTTCATCGATTCCCGGTCAATAGCATAAAATATATATATATATATATATATATATATATATATATATATATATATATATATATATATATATATATATATATATATATTGGCGCACTGTCATCCTTACATCTTTATACATTTTATAAATTTAGAAACCTGTTTTACGTATTTTTAAACCCTCTATTCTAGAATAATCCAGTTTTTTTTTTTTTTTTTCCAACTTCAGTGTGTTGTACAAGTGTTGATAGTGAAAGGATCAGTAAAGTCTCAAACTAACCCCCCCCACTCCGAAAAGTCTCTCCTGAAGAGAGAGAGAGAGAGAGAAAAATGAAGAAAACAAAAAGCAGTGCGGGGAGAACGCAACGCCCAAACCTTGCGGTCAGTCTATGGCTGAATTTTTTACTTATATGACCTTGACCTTTGACCAATTGTTCTCAAACTTCAAATACATCATCCTTCCTTGCCTATCAACCCCTCCCACTAAGTTTGAATCTAACTGAATCAACAGTGTTTATCTTACCTTGCCCTGTTTGGCGTTTGTCCTATTGTTTTCAAAATCAAATGATTTATTCTACGGATAGTTCTAAATCATTCCTTCAGGTTTAATCCGAACTGAATAAAAAAAAAAAAAAATGAGATAAAAGGTCAAAAATTTGACAGATTTCCTGTGACCTTAAATTTTGGCCGATTATTCTTAAACTTCAAACACTTCACCCTTTGCTCACCCTTTACCTTTCAACCAAGTTTTGGAGAAATCAGATCAAAACTGTAAAAGTAAACCTGTTACAGATCTATTAACTTTGACCTTTGTCGGGTAATATCTACCTTGCTGCTGACCCAGTGGAAAACGGAACTCCTCTGTGAAGAAGTCAAGGTGATCAGTTCTGCCGTTTTAGAGCTAGAGGAGACAACAGAAGAAGAAGAAGAAGGAGAAGAAGAAGAAAGAGAAGAAGAAGAAGAAGAAGAAGAAGAAGAAGGAGGAGGAGGAGGAGGAGAGGGAGAAGGAAATGGAAAAGGAAAAGGAGAAGAAGAAAAAGAAGAACTCGGGCTATTTTACGCTTGTGTTTTAGCGTCTTAGAGTTATATCAGAGCTACTTTTATATTTTAGGTATAGAAAGCGTGAAGATTAAAGCTAGATGCTCAAAACAATTCTGTTCCTCCGTCGCTGGGGGTTATGAAGGGTTTTATTTGTTAAGGCTTTTCAGTGTGTCAGCACCATCCCTACGTTGAAAACATGCTAACACTGATATACAGAAAATGTTACTCTTTCATTTCCATTAATATTCGTGTAGCATGCAGCAAGGCCTTATTCTGCTACACACTACAGTATACTCCTTTTTCTGTAACTTGGCCTAAAACTACCCGCTTTCCGTATTAAATGCAGAGTTATAACAATAGATCAACGTTAGACTATGATGCAGGTCACGAAGAGGTGCTATGAATGAGATGTAGAGCCAAAGTACTGTCTTATTTTGCCACTGCACTACGTAAAATAAGCTGCAAAAGGACAAAAATCGAGTCCAAGTTAGAGTAAGAACAGTATAGTGTGTGCATAAGTCACCTTTGTCCCTCCCATCCTCACCATCCATCTCCAGCCTTCCATTTGCTACCTGGCATTTTACTGGCCACACCACCTTCACCAGCAGACTCCATTTGCACTATGGTTGAATCCACTTTGGCAGGTCGCGTGTGATGGCTGTGGGATTATCTATTGACTGTGATGCAGAGCTAGTATGTTTTAAAGTTCAAGACCATTCCACCCGACTCTCTTTCTCTCTCTTTCGCACGCACGCACGCACGCATGCACACACACACACACACACACACACACACACACACACACACACACACACACACACACACACACACACACACACACACACACACACACACACACACACACACACACACACACACACACACACACACACACACACACACACACACACACACACACACACACACACTTAACCTTCTTGAGCCCAGTGTCACCCAGAGGCTACGATTTGGGCCAATTTCTAATTCTAAATAAGAAGGGAACCATAAAGTATGGACCAACGAGTTTCGCGACTACGAGCTGAGAGGCGAAGATTGGTTCGCTAAGTATCCTCCGCATGAGATCCAATGTGCAGAAATCGTGGGCTTAGGAGGGTTAATCATTCACTCACTCACCCACTCACTCACTCACTCTGCCTTTCTCTCTGTCTGTCCCTTAGGGCTGTATATTCAGTTGTGTTACTCATATCATTCAATATATTAATTGCTTATTTAATTATTGTACTAGAAAATATTGCCTCTTCTTCAGTACGGTGACTCTCTCTCTCTCTCTCTCTCTCTCTCTCTCTCTCTCTATCTATCTATCTATCTATCTATCTATCTCTCAAGTTTATTCTTGCCACCATCCTAACCTACCCCTCCCCCACACTCTGCCTCACTCCCCATCTCTTACTTACTGTAGAGCTGCATATTCTATTGTGTTTTATGCATATCTTTTGTAATATGTACAGATCAAGAGAATATTGCTTAGGAATGACTGTGTAGAGGTAAAATATTATTCTTTTACTCTACCTTGTCCTTATACTGTCATCTTTCCATCTGATTGCTTAGTTTTTACATTAGATCAGCACAAGAATATGATACTACAGGGTGACCCAAAATGAATGGAAACCATAACACTAGGAAGACATGGGGTCATCACTCGTGGGGAGCGATGGTTCCAGCAGGATGGACTCACCCCACACACTTCAAACCAAACGTTAATATGGCTGTGGCAATGATTCGAGGATCGACTGACCAGTAGGTGTGACCCTGAGTGGGCCCCACACTCACCCGACCTGAATCCCCCAGATTTCTGTCTGTGGGGTTATCTGAAGGATCGTGTATATGAAAATCACCTCCAGACAATCAGAGACCTGAAAACAGAAATCACGGCCAACATCAGAGCTATCCCAAAAGAGGTGTGTCCGCTTAATTGACAGTTTCGCATTCAGGAGTGTCTGCGACGTCGAGGTGGTCATTTGGAGCACATGTTGGAAAGGTCGAAAAAAACAGACCATTTGAACTGCAGAACCCAAACTTTCAGGACTGTTTTGTTATCAACTCAGCTTAACATGAATGCAAAAATAAAGCAAATCTCTTATCAGTTGTATAAATGACACACTTTTATGGGTTGAATTCATTTTTTATTGTCCTGTAGTCATGAAGAAGTGCTATGAAAAAATAGGTAGAGCTGCAGTGTTGTCGCTTTCTGCCGCTAAACTTCGTGAAATAGGCTGCAAATGGACGAAAATATGGGTTAGGACAAGTTGAATGAACTATAGTAAGATGTGCTAAGGGGTCACGTAAGATTATAAGAGGTCAGGGCTCGCAACAACTATCTTATGTATACGTGGTCAGTTATGCTGAATTTTTCGCCTAGTATTGCACCTCTTTTATTTCCCACTTTCCCATGTTGGTTAATATTCTTTAGCTTGGAGAGGTTTGGTATGCTCTTTCCCCTTTTCTGCTTCTCACATTCCTCTACGGGTTAATATTCCTTAGCTGGGAGAAGTTTTCTATGTTTATCTTAAATTTCATCTCTTGTCCCTCCCACTTTCCTCTGCTGGTTAATATTCCTAAGCCGGGAAAGACCTTGCATGGTTTTCTTCTTCCACCTCTATTCCCCTTTTTCCTATCCTGGTTAATATTTCTAAGTTTGGAGAGGTTGGATATGTTTCTCGTATCTCACGTCTTCTGCTTCCCACTTTCCTCTGCTGGTTCATAGTCCTGGGCTGGGAGAGGTAAGCAGAAGCAGAAGGGTAATAGATGAACTTATCGCCTTGCATATTCGTATACCTCTCCATCTCTCACTAATGCTCCCTTCAGTTTCTATCTCTCGCTCTTCGCACTCCCTAACTCATTACATCTTAACACTGTATCACCTAAGCTCTCAGAGTCTTGGCATTCACCCCCTGTCTACAACATGCCCTACTCTACATATACCTCTTTTATTTATATCACATCTACTGTCTTCTCCGGTTCCTTTGCTCTCAGACTTCCATATGCCCCGATTCATCCATTTCTTTATACGCCAGTATTTTCTTTACCTTCTGTGTCACCCACGCCCCCTACCTCTTACTGCCACTCTCTACAAACTCTATCTTTTCATTTACTCTCCTTTAACTTTTTTTTTTTTTAATTCTGTCACCTTAGCGTCTTACCTTTCACTTAATTGTATTATTTCTCTTTTACTTTCCTTTATCAGCTTTTCCTCTTCTGCTTTCCTCCGCTTACTCTTCCTAATTATCTTTTTCTTCTTTTTTTCACCCCCTGTTTTCTTCGCCTTTCCTGTCATTAACGCCTCCGTCTTCGCAATCTTATTATTATTCTATCTTTCATCTCTTCTTCTTTCCCTAATTTCCTCCATCTACCCTTATCAGCTGTCCCTTTCCTCTACGATCTTTTACCCTGTTTTCTTCACCTTCCTGGTCACACTCACCTCCTCTCTCACGCCTAATCTTATTTATCTGCGTTCATATATCTGCCCTTCTTCTGCATTCCTTCACATACCCATACCACTTATCCCTTTCCTTTTGCTTCCTTTACCTTCTGCTTTCTTCACTTTCCCTGTCATTCACGCCTCTTACCTCTCAGTTAATATTATTTTTATTCTTCTACCTTTCATTATTCCCTCTTCATCTACTTCCCTCTACCCAATCTTACCAGTTATAATTCTTCTTCCACTTTCTTTCACCCTCTGCTTTCTTTTACTTTCTTTAACCCCCTGCTTTCTTTTACTTTCTTTCATCCCCTGCATGCATTCATTTGCTTTCTTTCACCCTCTTTTTTTTTTCTTTCTTTCTTTCACCCCCTGCTTTCTTTTACTTTCTTTCACCCTCTGTCACTTTTTCTGCTTTCTTTCACCCCCTGCTTTCTTTTACTTTCTTTCACCCTCTGTCACTTTTTCTGCTTTCTTTCACCCCCTGCTTTCTTTTCCTTTCTTCTTTCTTTCTTCCTCTGTTTTCTGCTCTTTCCCCAACACTCTCGCCCCTCCCAGCACTTAGCACTTTACATCGGCTGCCTTGGCACGCTCCTGTTCCTTACGGCATTTGCTATTCTACCCTCCTGCTTGAAAATGTTGCAGTTTCTTTTACACTCTGCACGTTGCCTCTCCAGACACACGCATAACTCTTACACCTCACATTCCTCCAAACACTCACATATTTTTTTAACTTCACTTGCTCACATTTTTCCCTGCTTGAGAGTGCTGCTCACTGTTCATTTTACACCGTCCGTCGCCTCTCCAAACACTCACATATCCTTTACCATATCGCATCCTTCAAAAGCTCACACATTCCTTACACATCACATTCCTTCAGTCTCATATCCCTGACACCTCAAAATTCTCCAAGCATTTTTATATCTCTTTACAACTCACATCCCATCAAGCATTCACATTAAAGACCATATGCTTAAACCTACAATCGCAAAGTGGAATACAAACCCCTATTTCTTTTCCGTCATTACTGGAACGCCTGTGGTTATTAAGATATGGTCAACCTGCATCCCACATTACAGAGTGCAGAAAGCAACGTAGGAAGGCTGAAAACATTCCATCTGACTCACTTGCTTCAGAAATTAGCTTTTAAAATAGGGAGTTTGCATTTCACTTATCAGATTTTAAGCTTACGACCATAAATTCCACTTTTTCATTACACAATTGCATAGCCCTCTTCTTGACTATGTTGTTTGTTGTTATCATACTCTGACGGGGACCTTTCCAAACGTTCACATAACCGACAGCATTTCACAGCTTTCAAATACTTGCATAACCTTAACATCTCGCACTCCTCCAAACACTTATTCTCATATTTTGCAGACACTTAGATATTTATTCCGAGTCCCATTCCTCCAAAAATGTACTCCCCACACCTTCAAACAGATACTCCTTACACCTCGCACTCCTCCAAAAAGATGCTTCTTACACCTCTCATTTCTACAAAGAGTAACTACTTACACATTTCATGACTCCAGACACTCCTGACACCCCCAAGCAGATACTCCGAACACCTTAAAACAGATACTCCGAACACCTTAAAACAGATACTCCTGACACCTCCAAACAGATACTCCTGACATATCCAAATAGATTCTCCTGACACCTGAAAACCGATACTCCTGACACCCCGAATCAGACACTCCTAACACCATACATATACTCCTGATACATCCAAACAGATACTCCTGACACCTCCAAACAAATACTCTTTAACCAAACGAAAAAAAAAAAAAAAAAAAAAAAAAAAATCGTCACGCATGTGATATTTGGCCGTGTTTATCTTATCCTGACTGACGTGGCGGGCATTGGGCAGCCAGAAAATTACATTTCCTTCGTCACGACACTAGTTTTGCTCACAGCTGATGTTCTTTGGCACTATTTTGAGCTCTTGTGGTTTCTTCTTTTTCCTTTATTATATGCCTATCTATCTGTTTATCTATCTATCCATCTGTATATATATATATATATATATATATATATATATATATATATATATATATATATATTGTTACGGAACAGAGAAAGATAATGTACACTTTAAGTGAGAATACTAAAAGTCACTACTGTCCCGTAAAGTTCCAGGTTCAAAACAAAAGAGTTAGGTAAAATTACAAGTTAAAGTTTAATGCTCAAACTAACAACAAAACATTCAGGACTCATAAGGATAATGTAATGGCAAAAGACAGATTAAATATATGGTTAACTGCAAATAGACTCCATTAACACGAAATTAGCAAGAGTAAATTTATCTAAGGCAGCCCTGATAAAATGAAAATACACTGGGTAATGCTCAGTTTATGCAAGATAAATTATTACAGATACAAACTATTATTAACAATGACTGACAAAAAGAACTTTTACATAAATCACAAAAAAACCTCACTAGGCCTAAGAATCAACCCTATGCTACACAGCACAAGAAAAAATGCAACAACAGTTATACTCAAATTACACAGCTGCTAGATGGTTGGAGACTTCCTGAGCACTCACAACAATAACTGTACAGGGGAGGACAGAGATGTGAACAAAATGAGTAGATCTAAGTGGCAATGATGCAGAGACTGAGCTCATTATATAGGGGCCAGCAGAGCTTGATACAACTTGTAAGAAGGACGCGCAATTGAAGCCATGGGGACAAAGAGTTGAAAATCCTGCTCTGAACAACAGAAAGGACGACTTACTCTACTATAACGGTAGAAGGGGGGGACTGAGGCAGAACACGCTCGTGATCAAACATGCAGCATACTGTGCGTTAAAATTACACAAAGGATGATGAAATCATAGGCTATGTAACACCTCCTCACAAAGAAAAAAGAAATTTACAAAGGAAATTTCTTATTACTCTAAAACAATCTGTATATGGCATTACAGAACATGCAAAAGTCTTTCCTAATGTTACAAAACATGAGATCTCCCTAGCACGTTCAGTCATAGGTACTTGCCAGTATCCCTTTAACAAATCAAACTTACTTATGAACCTACCCTTTCCGATCTTGTATATGCAATCTTCCACACGAGGGAGAGGGTAAGTGTCTGTTTTGGTTATCTGATTAACACGTCTGTAGTCGATGCAAAGCCGCTGTGACCCACCTGGCTTAGGGACCAGAGTGACAGGAGAACTCCACTCGCTCTGACAGGGCTCAATCATCTTGTGTTCCAACAGGTAGCCAAGCTCCTTCTGGATGAGAGGAACTTTCACTGGGTTCACACGGTAAGGAGGCAGTTTAATTGGCTTTGCGTCTCCAACATCGACATCATGCATCAACACAGTAGTTCTTCCTGGAGTGGCACGGAACACTTGCGGGTACTCCTGCAGCAATGCCGAAAACTCCTGCCTTTCCTTGGGAGGTAGATGAGAAAGCTTAGTCTGGAGATCATTCATGATATCAGGATTCTTCCCCAAACTATCACTCAGGCTCATACTGCATGGGAGAGCTTCACTTGCAGACTCGGGTGGAACAGCTACAGTGCAGACTGGATTATTTTCGTCCCGCCTGTGATACAACTTTAGCATGTTGATGTGACATAGTTGCTTGCTCTTTCTACGATCTGGTGTGGCGATGACATAGTTGACATCACTGAGTTTCTTCTCCACGAAATAAGGACCACTAAACTTGGCTTGAAGAGGTTGCCCATGAACTGGTAGCAGAATCAAAACCTGATATCCTGGCTGAAAGTGGTGTAACCTGGACTTCTTATCATACCAAGTCTTCATCTTCTCCTGAGCAGCTCCTAAATTCTCTCTCGCCAACTGTAAAGCAGTGGACAGCCGTTCTTTGAACTTCATCACATACTCCAGCAGGTTGACGTCATCTTCCTCCGACAGCCAGCATTCCTTGAGTAGCTTAAGGGGTCCTCTTACTTCTTGGCCAAACAGTAGTTCAAAAGGTGAGAAGCCCAGTGATTCATTTGGAGATTCTCTTGCGGCAAATACGACGAATAGAAGACCTTTATCCCAGTCTTTCTGATGTTCCAAACAGTATTTCTTGAGCATCGATTTGAGTGTTTGATGATATCTCTCCAACGCTCCTTGGGTCTGGGGATGGTAAGCTGAAGACGTGATCTGGGAGATGCCGAACTCTTTCAGAGACTGCTTAAAAACATTCGACATGAAATTACTTCCCCGGTCTGACTGTACCTCCTTGGGCAGACCAAACTTTGTGAAGAACCCTAGCATTTCCTTAACCACGTTCTTTGCTGAGATATTTCTGAGTGGAATGGCTTCAGGATAACGAGTAGCCATATCAATCAGGGTCAACACATAAGAAAATCCTGAAGAAGTCTTAGGAAGAGGGCCCACAATATCCACCAACACACCGGTGAATGGCGCCTCAAAAGGAGGAATGGGAACTAGGGGTGCAACCTTTTCGGTCTGATTACACTTCCCCACAACTTGACAGGTGTGACAAGACTTACAATACCAGGAAACATCCCTGAAGATACCTGGCCAGTAGAAGTGTTTCAAAATGCGTGCCACAGTCTTCCTCACTCCAAGGTGTCCTGCCAAACTGGAATCATGAGCCACTCTAATGATATCCTGCCTACAAACACGAGGGATGACAACTTGATGTACGACCTCCCATTCACAGTCGGCTGATGCTGTTGGGTGTCTCCACTTCCTCATAAGTACTCCTGACTTTATATAATAACAAGTAGAAGCACCAGCTGACTCTTCCTCACTGCAAGCAGAGCTAGCTAGACCTTTCAACTCAGGGTCAGCAACCTGCAACTCAACCAACTCTTGACGAGACAAATTATCAACACTACGGGGTACTGCCTCATCTGGTGAGTGGTCCAAATTAGCAAGAAAAGTGTCAGCTAGGATAACATCATCATCATCATTATCCTCTAAATCACCAGTAACTTTAGACTTAGCCCTAGTGACAGCACATGCAGGGAACACATCAGGGACATCACAATCCTGGGATGCAGCCACTGGCTCACTAGACAACTGAGGAGCTGGACACACTTGACTTCCACCAATATCATTTCCAAGTAAGAAAGTTACACCTGACATTGGGAGTGTCTCAACCAACCCAACCATAACGGAACCATTAACAAAACCAGACTCTAAATTCACTCTGCACAGAGGGACAGAGAAGTAATTATTCCCTACACCTTGTAAGATTACAGTTTCATCAGAGGAATTAACATTAGAGCCTAGAACACTGGTCAGCATAAGGAATTGGCAAGCACCTGTATCACGATATATTTTAACTGATTTCCTGTCATTACTGTCCAGAGGACTGACAAAACCATCAGACAGGAAATTAGCACATGAACTCTTGAGAGTGTCACCCACGTTACTGCTCAAAAGAGGAGCTCCATCATGAGAATTTAAGTTACCCCTCAAAGCAGGTTCAGTTAACTCAGTTAAAGAATTCTGGGAACTCTCAAGAGTGGACACTAGACCAATTGACTGAATATTTAAAGACTCCTTTTTGTTCACATCACGCTGTCTCCTGAAACATTTCTCCGTAGTATGACCAAGCTTACTACAATAAGTACATTTACTTTTCTGAAATCTAGAGGTGAAGCTGGTATTTACTTCCTGAGAAACATCATCTTTATTCTCTTTCCTGTTACCTGTACTCTGAGTAGAGGCAACGTACTTACTCTCAGCTTTCCCTTTTTCTCTAGAATATCTCTTGTGAGTGAGAACATATTCATCAGCTAAAACTGCAGCATCAGACAAATTATTTATTCTTTTCTCATCAAGATATAGGCTTACATCTTTACTAATACACCTTTTGAAGTCCTCCAGCAAAATCATCTGCTTAAATTTGTCAAAATCATAATCCACATTCTTAGAATTTAACCACTGCTTTAACAGATCTTCTTTGATTTTTGCATGCTCAACATGGGATTGCTTATCTTGCTTGTAAGTTGTCCTAAATTTTACTCTATAAGCTTCAGGAACAAGCTCATAGGCCTTAAGAATCAAGCTCTTAACTACATCATAATTATCAGATTGATCCTGAGGCAAAGATGCATAAGTTACTTGAGCTTTACCGGTGAGAACAGTTTGAAGGAGTACTGGCCAATACTCCTTGGGCCAATTAAAACCTGTAGCTACCCTCTCAAACAACTGAAAATACTTTGTTAAATCAGATTCATTAAAAGGAGGGACAAGTTTAACATTTTTAGCCACATCAAAATCATCAGAGCTAGATGATCCAGTTCCACCTTGTTTCATGCGATACTCATGGTCTGCCTGAATCCTAGCAAGTTCAACTTGTGCCTGAAACTCAGCCTCCTTAGCACAAGCCTGAAACTCAGCCTCCTTAGCATTTGCCTGAAACTCAGCCTCTTGAATACGAGCTTTTGCCTGAAATTCAGCCTCCTTAGCACGAGCCTCCTGCAGGGCTAGCTGTAACTTAGCTAATTCAATCTGCGTTTGCTCATTTCGAGGAGTTACATTAAACAAGCTTTCATTAATCATGTCAACAATTTGATCTTTAGAATGATGAGAGCGAACAGCAATTCCCAATTGTTGAGCAACAAGCTTAAGTTCATTATTTGTTCTGTTTTCTACATCACACACTGTTTGCACATTTGACAAAAAATCTTTGGCTTCATCAAGTGTAGTAATAGTAGACATCATGAATAAGTAACAGTCACAAAATATCAAGCAATATCCTTATGATAATATCCTGAATATCCTGATATGAGGTCGCCAAATTTATGTTATGGATCAGAGAAAGATAATGTACACTTTAAGTGAGAATACTAAAAATCACTACTGTCCCGTAAAGTTCCAGGTTCAAAACAAAAGAGTTAGGTAAAATTACAAGTTAAAGTTTAATGCTCAAACTAACAACAAAACATTCAGGACTCATAAGGATAATGTAATGGCAAAAAACAGATTAAATATATGGTTAACTGCAAATAGACTCCATTAACACGAAATTAGCAAGAGTAAATTTATCTAAGTCAGCCCTGATGAAATGAAAATACACTTGGTAATGCTCAGTTAATGCAAGATAAATTATTACAGATACAAACTATTATTAACAATGACTGACAAAAAGAACCTTCACATAAATCACGAAAAACCTCACTAGGCCTAAGAATCAACCCTATGCTACACAGCACAAGAAAAAATGCAACAACAGTTATACTCAAATTACACAGCTGCTAGATGGTTGGAGACTTCCTGAGCACTCACAACAATAACTGTACAGGGGAGGACAGAGATGTGAACAAAATGAGGAGTAGATCTAAGTGGCAATGATTTAGAGACTGAGCTCATTATATAGGGGCCAGCAGAGCTTGAGAACTTGTAAGAAGGACGCGCAAATGAAGCCATGGGGACAAAGAGTTGAAAATCCTGCTCTGAACAACAGAAAGGACGACTTACTCTACTATAACGGTAGAAGGGGGGGACTGAGGCAGAACACGCTCGTGATCAAACATGCAGCATACTGTGCATTAAAATTACACAAAGGATGATGAAATCATAGGCTATGTAACAATATATATATATATAATGTAGCCTGGCCTTGAGTAGTGATAATGGTTGTCGCCCCAGGTTTATCTGATATGGGAACCCAGTGAACTGAAGACTAAAGTTGCCCTCCTACATTTCGCCACCCTCCTTTTGTTAGGACTCCATATTATAATTACAAATCATAATAGATAAATAGATAAATAGATAGATAGACAGACAGATAGAAGCAGCAAGTCAGATGATGAGAAGGTATTGTGTCTGCGAGAATCGAGCAATGCTAAACATGCTTACACACTCTTAACTCAAAGAATGTTTTATAGGCACACGACAGTGTCTTGTGACCATACACACACATACACACATACTCACACACAGGTTTCTAGAACTTTCCAACCACAGTGTAACACACGTGACACGACCCCTGCTTCACCAGAATTTAGGAAGGAGAGCTCAGAAGAAGGCTAGCCATAGAACAGGCAGGTAGTAGAGAGAAGTGCTTAGCAACATGGAAGAGAGAGAGAGAGAGCGAGACAGGAGGTAGCAGGCGGGACTCTACTTATACTTCACTCGTGTGTGTGAGACTTTGTTAATATTTCCAATACAAATAAAAATAGTCTCATACTATTCTTTACCTTTCCTGTCATTGCATGACAAAAGGGAACCAAGATTATCTACTCACAAATCTACTCACATATAACAACCGCTCGTCCACAAGTCTAATATATGTATAACTAAAACTACAAAACATCACTACAAGAATCTACAAAGTCTTTTGTGACAATTAGTGAGACAGGGAGGTAGCTCGCGGGTCTCTACTTATACTTCACTCGTGTGTGAGAGACTTTGTTAATATTTCCAAGACAAATAAAAATAGTCCCATACTATTCTTTACCTCTCCTGTCATTGCATGACAAAAGGGAACAAAGATTATCTACTCACAGATCTACTCACTTATAACAACCGCTCGTCCACAAGTTCAATATATATATATATAAAACTTCTCTACAAGTAACTACAAAGTCTTTTAAGACATTTGGTGGTCAATGAAAGTACGGACCTCGTCTTCGATTCAACAGTGAATTTCTACAAAAGCAGGCGACACTCTACAAGATTAGCTTCAGTTCTACAATGAATTCCAACAAAATACAAGCCCAAGAGTGTACAACTGATTCTGCATTATCAAGATTGAAAACAAAAAAATACCTCTCACAACCAACAACTCACAACCAGCTCCTGACAGTATTCTCTCCAACCCCCCCTCCATCTCCACGATCATCACGCTGATGTAGAAGTGATCACACGACGTCTTGCCAATAGTTTAACAATATATTGATACAAAAAATCTTGCAATTTCTACGACGAACCAACGATCTACAACCATCTACAATCAACTACAAGTAACAGCTTATAATCTTCTACACGCACCTACAAGTAGCGGCAGTCTTCATCCCATAACGAGTAAATCACAAGAAAAAAGGACCGAGAATACATCAAGAAAGAGAAAACAAAACAAACAAACGAAGAATGAGACACGACTCACAACTCACAACCACCAGAATTCACCCTCCTCTCTCTGCTACATCCACCCAACCTCCACTGCTGATGCAGGAGTCAAGAGGTCAAGACGACGAAGCAAAAACCAAGTCCATATTCACAACTCATCTTACTCACTCATCTTCACTCAAGTTACTCATCGCTACTCATTCACTCACCACAGCTCCCAGTGTGGGAAGTCGACATCACTATACGTGTGCTGAGACGACGACAAGCCGTGTGTCTGACACCCCACAACACGTCAATCAACCCGTGAAGAACAACGCTATCACCACGTGCAACACCACTCACACCATTTCCACCACGGTAAAAATTAGTGAGTTACTTATTTATACAATACACGGTGAGGGACAAAAAACTTCTGCACAAACATATAAAACATGCTGTATAATTACAACTTAAATACATATACCTACTTCAATTATCTTCATAATTCAATTACTAAATCATCACCAACAATAAATATTCTACACTGTATATATTCATTCATTTATTATAACAGTTATTTACTACCAACGAGTGTTACCATTTATACCTACATAAAATACGTGTTGCATACATACAGCTATACATTATTACATCTACAAAGTAATAAAGAAAATATACCATCACAGTTACTCAGTGAGCGATTAAGAGAACTGTATTAAACTTTTATTAATTAAAGCTACCTAGTGGAAACAGATAAATTAAGTTACAAGGAAAACCAGAAAAGAAAAAAAAAATGGCCAACACAAATGACGTTAGCAAGAATGAACATCTTCAACACAATCGTGAAGACAGTGATTTCCATACAGTGCTGACACATATATTGCCCACGATAGGTACAAGTGAAGAACAAGTCAGTGTATATAGTTAATACTGTATATAGTGTATATATATTTTTTATATAAAATAACAAAATATGGGGCTATATAATATCATTTTCAGTAATATCTGTGCAAAATAAACTAAACCTTAAAAAAGGGTCCCAAGGGATTTAACCAGCAATTATGCAACCATGAACAACACAGAAAATGCGTAAACAAACGAAGAAAAACAATATAGAAAATCAATACATACAAAAAAAAAAAAGAAAAAAGAAAAAAAAAGAAATAGAGTAAGATCACATAACAAAAAATAGAAAATAAGTGTAAGTGTTACTACAAATGCCAAAATACCACATAAACTACCAACAAAAAAGCAAATTGTTGTCTCCACAAGCTAGTGGCATGGCACATCATATCATCGACCGCAGCATGACCGGATTCAATGTCAGGACTGCAATTATTACAAATATGTAACTACAAACGATATGTAACAATTATGTAACGACAAACGATTGCATTATGTTACACTTGCTACAATTATGTAACTACAAACAATATGTAACAATTATGTAACAGTTGCATTAACAAGATGTAACTTTTATGTAACTTTAACTACAATTATGTAACTACAAACAATATGTAACAATTATGTAACAGCTGCATTAACAAGATGTAACTTTTATGTAACTTTAACTACAATTATGTAACTACAAACAATATGTAACCATTATGTAGCAGTTGCATTAACAAGATGTAACTTTTATGTAACTTTAACTACAATTATGTAACTACAAACAATATGTAACAATTATGTAACAGTTGCATTAACAAGATGTAACTTTTATGTAACTTTAACTACAATTATGTAACTACAAACAATATGTAACAATTATGTAACAGTTGCATTAACAAGATGTAACTTTTATGTAACTTTAACTACAATTATAAGGCCAACACAATTATGTAACAGTTGCATTAACAAAATGTAACTACAATTATAAGGTCAACACAATTATGCATTACCACAATATTATGTAACAATTCATAAAATGTTACAATTATGTATTACCACAATGTTACTACAATATTATAAGTCATACAATTATACCACAATTCTGTATTACCAGAATCATCTTACAAGTTAGGTGAAATATTAGACATTATTAAAGGGATAACTCAATATATAATGTATAACCTAGCAGTATTGCCATTGCACAATTATATGCGTACGTCTGTTATACATACACATCTTACAAAATGTCATACAACAACCAATGCATTTGTTCAATTATGTATACAACTTGTTTAAAATGTAATATTACTTGATCATTGCAATTTACTATGAATACTATGTGTATACAATATTATAATCAATATTATGTACTAATAGATTAGCATATGTCAATGATGATTGCTGTCGGAGGACCTTCAGCGGCATGGCCGAGGTTATGTTAGGACTCCATATTATAATTACAAATCATAATAGATAAATAGATAGATAGACAGACAGATAGAAGCAGCAAGTCAGATGATGAGAAGGTATTGTGTCTGCGAGAATCGAGCAATGCTAAACATGCTTACACACTCTTAACTCAAGGAATGCTTTATAGGCACACGACAGCGCCTCGTGACCATACACACACATACACCCATACTCACACACAGGTTTCTAGAACTTTCCAACCACAGTGTAACACACGTGACACGACCCCTGCTTCACCAGAATTTAGGAAACAGAGAGGCAGAAGGAGGCTAGCCATAGAACAGGCAGGTAGTAGAGAGAAGGGCTTAGCAACATGGAAGAGAGAGAGAGAGCGAGACAGGAGGTAGCAGGTGGGACTCTACTTATACTTCACTCGTGTGTGTGAGACTTTGTTAATATTTCCAAGACAAATAAAAATAGTCTCATACTATTCTTTACCTCTCCTGTCATTGCATGACAAAAGGGAACCAAGATTATCTACTCACAAATCTACTCACATATAACAACCGCTCGTCCACAAGTCTAATATATGTATAACTAAAACTACAAAACATCACTACAAGAAGCTACAAAGTCTTTTGTGACAATTAGTGAGACAGGGAGGTAGCTCCCGGATCTCTACTTATACTTCACTCGTGTGTGAGAGACTTTGTTAATATTTCCAAGACAAATAAAAATAGTCCCATACTATTCTTTACCTCTCCTGTCATTGCATGACAAAAGGGAACAAAGATTATCTACTCACAAATCTACTCACTTATAACAACCGCTCGTCTACAAGTTCAATATATATATAACTTCTCTACAAGTAACTACAAAGTCTTTTAAGACACTTTTGCCGGATGAGGAAGGAACTAAGGAACGTATGTACCCTATAACCGGGTAATGGAGTGAGACAAATATACCGGTGCCGCCAAGTGAAGGCGTCCCTTTCCAGATCCTTGCCTTGAGTATCGTTGGCGTTCGTAGACCGACCACACTGCCCTGGAATAGAACCCGCTTCTGACCAACAACTACCTCCAGCTTTTTTTAACAGCAGCATTAAAATACCTGTCTCCTCTCTTACTTTCTTTCCATGAACTTAGGAAATCAATGCAGTGAATCCGTAGCAACTGACGCTATACCGTTTTCACGTTAACTTAGCCCAGACCTTCGTCCTGGTGCAGCTTGTTTCACGTAAGTCAGTGGCATAAAAAAAAAAAAAAAAAAAAGGCAATGCTACTGCCCTACATTCTTTTCATAGCATTTCTTCGTGACTGGCACCATATTTCATTGCTAAACTCTTGTTACAACTCAGTATTCCAAATGGAAAGATGGCACTTTTAGGCCAAGTTAGAGTAAAAGGAGTATATCGGCAGTGTTCTTTGGCCAAATTGAGTCATCATGGTATTTAGCTGAGGACTCATTGGACTAATTTTCGAAGCCCATTAAGTGAGAAACAGAAAAGACCACAAGGCTTGTGATCTCGACTGTACAGCATCACTACAAGAGCAAGAGAGAGAGAGAGAGAGAGAGAGAGAGAGAGAGATTCTGACATTTCTCTCGCACTTCCTTTTAGCTCAGGGCATTGACGAACCAGGAAACATTATTTTCATATATTAGAATAGCACCGACCTATGAAGTAAACATTTCTTCTTTTCAAGTACCACAATTTCTTATGTGTATATTATTCATTCTGAGGCTTCATGGATTACCAAAATTAAATGAACTGGTCTTATCCCTTTCACTACGATGGTGTACTATCAATCGAATGTCTACCTATCTATCTATTTATCTACTGATCTGTCTATCTGTCTGTCTATCTATCTATCTGTCTATGTATCTGTCTATCTATCTACCTATCTATCTGTTGTCAGACGCCTTAATCCCGTAAGGAGTGTCCACAAACAATTCGCCTCCATGTCACCCTGTCCTCTGCCACATGACAACCTACCGTGCAACTCACACCCTTTCCTCTCATGTACCTCTCCACTCCATTTCTCCATCGCATCCCTAGTCTCCCCCCCGCCCTTCGTCATCGAGCTACCCTTCCTCCAGGCCACACACTCCCTTCTCATAATTCTCCACCCCATTGATCCATCTCATCCTCGGTCTTTCCCTCCCCCTCCTCTCCGCCATCTAACTACCCTCACTCCAGTTCCCACATCCCTCTTTCACATAATTCTCCACCACATTTCTCCATCTCATCCTCGGTCTCCCTCTCCCCTTTCCACCTCACCCACATACGCTCTCCTGGTTAGTCTCCTGTGCTTGTTCTATCTGCTTCCAGTCGCTTTTATTCCGCTAAGCAAGGAATTATGGTAGTTATAAGGAGAAGGGAAGCAAAATCGCACTCACTCAGTCCTAAATATCTATCCTAAACAAAGTATAATCGTCTCCATTCAGCAAAAATACGATAAATGTACATCATATTGAAAGGGTTAATTCTCACTATAGTCTCTCTGTTTGTTTACATCTGATGGTACTGGACCACGTATATTACTTGAATACTAAGCTGTGGTTGCGTGAAATTCAGTGAGCCATAGGTAGGAGGTAGGAACGAGTCTCCTTGGTTACTAGTCACATTTATCCTTCAGTCTGACTTGTCAGATGAAAATAAACCAACTCCATACCTACAAGAGACAGATAGACAGACATGCAGACAGAGACAGACAGAGACAAAGACAGACAGAAAGACAGAGAAAGAGACGGAGACAGAGAGAGGACATCTGACCTTTCACCCACACTTTCTCTGTAGCTTAGGACATTCATCTACCAGGAGGCAGTTTTTAATTTTTATATTTTTTGTTATTGTTTGAAATCCTATATATGTAGGTGAAAGAGCAAATTAAAAATATTTCTTGATATAGCATAACTATTGAAAGGGGAACAGATAAGAGGAGACAAATGGTGTAAAAATACAGAGAGAGAGAGAGAGAGAGAGAGAGAGGCTGATAACACACAGAAAGCGACCCACATTTCACTGGATTTGGAATTTAGAGGATGTGACCCCAACTCCCTTAACTTCTTTTACAGGCAGTTTCCTACCTCCTACGTCAAAAAGGGGAACGGGACAGACAGGGGATTGTACCTGAGGCTTGGTTTTGTCATTGCGGCTTCTTTTTCCTCTGATTCATGTCCCATCATAATTCTATTCGTATTGAACTTGGTAATTAAGATCTGCAGAGCTGTGACGTAATATTTATTTTCTTTCCATGGCCAGACAATTCACGAGTATTCAGACTGCGAAATACCTCTCTTAATGAAGTGATGGGAAACAGTCTTCATAATCAACCACTTCACCTTGATGACGTGTTAATTAGGTCTTTCTGATTACCGAATACTACATCTTAGGTGAGGATGGTCGTAGTTAAGTGGTTAAAAACTCTCTATGAATACCGTAACGTCTTTAACCATTTCACTCCGATGACATATTAAAGTTCTCCGACACTTCTCTTCCAATTATTCAAAAAACGTTACATCATATATAGTTAAGTGATAGCAATATGAGGCACGCGACAAAAGATTATAAGAAGAAGGAAGATTGCCGTTTGAGGAGGACTGAGAAGTATCGACGGCTGGACACATTGCTGGCTGAAAACTGTCGCCCAACCTTTTCTTCTGACTGTACTTTATTATATTCTTTTTACCTCCGGATTTTTTCTTTTTTTTTTCTTTTTAATTCAGGGGAAATATTTACCAGTGAAGGAGAAAATGAAGGCTGTATCTTACCTGTCCAGTTCGAAAAATCGCTCCTCAGCTGAATAAAATCATCTGGAGATGGCAAAATATGAACTAAAAAAGGGTCATCGGACTGAAGGGATTAAAATTATATTCTTGATTCCTTCAGACGATTTATTCAGCCAAGGAGACAATCCGGCGTTATGATGGAGATTGAAAAAATCCTCTTAACCTCATAAGGAAGGAAGGAAGGAAGGACGGAAAGAAGGAAGGAGGGACGGAAAGATGGAATAAAGGAAGGGTGGATGGAAGGAAGGAATGAAGGAAGGATGGACGGAAAGAAGGAGGGAAGGAAGAACGAAAAGAAGGAAGGAAGGAAGGGTGGACGGAAGGAAGAAATGAAGGAAGGAAGGACGGAAAGAAAGAATGAAGGAGGGAAGGACGCAAGGAAGGAAAGAGCGATGGATGGACGGAAGGGGTGAGGAAAGAAATAAGAGTAAAGATATTAAGAGAACTGGGGAAAACAGAGAGAGAGAGAGAGAGAGAGAGAGAGAGAGAGATCACGCCTATACACCATCCAGCTACCGCCATACGATTTTGTTCAACTTAGGGGAGACCATCGTAGTGAAAGGGTATTTATATAGGATGGTCCATAAAATAGCGCTGCCAGAGAAGTTCACTTGGCGGTATATTATGTGTGGTGGGAACGGCTCAGTCTGCAGGTGTGGGTGTGGGTGTGGGAATAGGAAAAGATTAAATGATGCATACATAAAAAACAAATTAACCTGGCGCAATATTATGTGTTGTAGGGACGGCTCAGTCTTCTGGTGTGGGTGTGGGTGTGGCACTGGAAGTAGGAAATGAATTAGCTGAGCACACACATTGATATTCTGGCAGCCGTCCCAGTAGCACACAAGATAACACAGCGGAGTGCAAGAGGAGCGCTATATATGGACCACCTTGGGCCCAGTGAAAAATAAATGACTATTTTTAACCTTAACTGCATCAATCCAGGTGTGTCCTATCTCCACTACGGCTCATAAATTTACCCTGTGTCAATGTATTTCTTGGCAGCCTCATTTATCTATTGTGAGTCCAGCCGAGAGTGAAAGCAAACACCTCTGATGATGATGTACGAACAGGGAGCAAATTATACCGACTTTTATTATATTTGTTGTGAAGATACAACACGGAATTTTAATATTTGGGACTAATTTATTTTCCATGTTTGTACGAGCCACGCAGAGTGAAATCTGTTTATCTATCTATAGCCAGACGCCTTAAATCCCATGAGGAGTGGCCCTAACCTCCATGTCGCCCTTTCCCCTGCCATTTCGCCGTATTCCCCCGCCTCACACAACCCACTCCAGGCGTAAACTAAATTAAGACTCAAATAACAGGTTGTCATATCCAAGGGAGTGCAGGATGGTCTCCATACAGGTACAGTAGGCATCAAAAGTCATGTCGCCTCCCCTCACTCACTCTCCACGGGTTCTGGAAATCCCTGTGTTGGATCTGCAGCAAATGACACTTATGACACTGATTTGAGGCCAAGGAGGATATTCTCATGCCGTTAGGAAGCTCACTAACGCCCATTCTTTTCCGGTTTATTTCTGCTTCTGCCCCTTTACTATATTCTTGGTGGTTACTCATGAGTCTAGGTGGACGTTAAAAAGGTATTAAAAGCAAAAAAACTGGATGTTAATGGGTAGTTTGGAAAATAAATCGCTAAGGAAGATGTGTTAGGGAGCCTCCTTACCAGACGAGAATACTGGTTCATCAGTGTCGGTTGCTGAGGATTTACTACACTGATCTTCAAAGTGCATGGAGAGAAAAGCAGGAGAGGCGACAGGACCCTTGAGGCTGACTGTTCAATACACTGATGTAACTCTGTGTAACCTGTCATGAGGATACTGTACACAGGATCCCAAAATAGTGTGACCCCTGACCTCACAAACTCCTTAATCAGAAAAATGAAAACAAAAACAAAAAAGGGTCTAGGGATATATGCCTATAATAATTCCTTTATTCCCAGAACTGCCTCCTTTTGGAACTCGTGTCAGCAGATGAGTTCCCCCGAAAACTTCAACTTACAGCAGTTCAAGTCCAGCTGTTACAGATTTTTTATGAATGGAGGACACCTGTAATCTGATGTATTGATTTTTTTTATATAGTTAATTTGTTTTTCCTTCCTCTATTCGGTAAAACAAAACAAAAAAAAGTTCTACCAAGTTTGATGCCGACAGGTGAAAAAATATAAGAATGGCACTAAACTGAAGTGTTTGGAAGAAAGAAGAAGGAAGAAATAAATTAGCAAATGCAGTAGACCTCCACTTCATTGTTTGGTGACCTGATAACTATATATACGTTGTTTATCTTAACCTGTCCCAGATTTTCGTGCTTTTGTAGCTTATTACACAGAAGCCAGTGAAGGAAATAGACAAAACTACGGCTCTCTACCCTTTCTATAACACTTCTTCGTGATTAACATGGAAATTTGTTGTTAATCTATTGTTAAAACTGAGGGTTGCAGATGGAGAGATTGCAGTTTTTGGCCAAGTAAGGGTAAAATGAGTATAACTGTATATTTGAGGAATGAAGTATCGTACTCAATTATTCATCGCTTCGTGTCGTAGTCCTGAGCAGAAAGCATAATATCCAAAATCTGGAAGGGTAATAATAATAATAATAATAATAATAATAATAATAATAATAATAATATGAGGGAGGGGGAGTGAGTTGGGGGAAGGGCAGTCAAATAGTGGGTGACAGAGCGACTTGGAGGCGTTTTGTTTGCGGCCACCCTTTAGCCTTTGCGTGATTAGGGCATCGGGCTATAGATAATAATAGTAATAATTAAAAATAGTAATAATAATAATAATAATTGGGGACGCTCACCATCCACTCACTCGATGTAGTGTTGCTCTCAGGTGTCTGCCCTTTCCTCTCCTCCATCCTTCTTTCCTTCTAGCCTCTTCTTTCCTTCATTCTTTCCTCGTCCTTCAGCCTACAGGTGACTTTACGCTTCCTCTTCTGTCTTTCTTTCCCTCATTCTTTCCTCTTCCTTCTGCCCTTGAGTGAGTCTACACTGAGTGACAAGCCAAATGGTTTCCTGTACACGAGGAAACCATTTACTACCCTGCGTGGTAACCATATAACCAAATTTTGGCGCCTGGTGGTTTAGTGGGTACTTACGGCGCTCCAATCGGATTGAACTGGTGAAGGTTTATAATATCCAAGGGATGGTTGGGGTTGATTGCTCAAGTAATGCCACTCAGGGATGAGTGAGGCTGGTGACTCATCTTAAATGTCAGGACCAACTTGCCTAGCCCCGGGCTCCTACGCTCCTCATGGGGCAACGTAGGATTGGATGATGGATGGATGGATGGAATAATAATATTAATAATAATAATGATAATAATAATAATAATAATAATAATAATAAAAATAATAATATTAATAATTAATAATAATAATAATTAATAATAATAATAATAATAATAATAATAATAATTAGAATTAGAATTCTGAAACTGCTGAAGCAATATTCAAAGAACTCCAAATTCCAGATGAAAATACTTTTATCATTGTGGCCCTATATTGATGGACTACTGGAATGACTCAAATATTTTTTACGGATTTTGACCTTTGACCTTGTGATCAGAGTCAAGGTCATCCATACTATGCAAATCATGTTCATCATGACCCGCTACATTTCCACCGAGTTGGTCAGTATCGGCCAAATACTTTCCGATTTAGCACTTTCAGGCATGAGGCGGCCATTTTAATTTTCTTCAGTATCACAAAAGTATTTGTTAGATCTCAGTATCAGTGCCCAGGTGCACTAGTGTATGTTGATGACTACTGAATGGAACATTTGCAAAGCAATCGATGCAGTAGTTTTGGCTCCGCAGGAAAGCAAAAATTGAAAAAAAACAAAAAAAAAACATAGAGGGCGATAGTGTGGCGCTAGTGCTAGAGGAAAAAAGTTTTCTGTTAAAAGAAGCCTGCAACAAAGATACATCAGATGCTGAAAATTTCAGGTCTATATCGAACGATCTTGGATTATCAGCCTTGTATTCTCCCCCCCCCAAAAAAAAAAATAATAATAATAATACCTACAATATCAGTAAGAACTCCACAAAATGTGAAGTGCTTAATAATAATAATAATAATAATAATAATAGTAGTAGTAGTAGTAATAGTAGTAGTAGTAGTAATGATGGTAATGGTGGTGATGGTGGTAGTAGTAGTAGTAGTAGTAGTAGTAGTAGTGATGGTAATGGTGATGGTGGTAGTAGTAGTAGTAGTGATGGTAATGGTGGTGGTGGTAGTAGTAGTAGTAGTAATCGGACCTTTTTTTCGGCATGCTTACAGAAGAAATTATCTTTTACTCATCAGGGAAACTTCATCATGTGGTTCAGGAAGTGTCAACAGATCTCATTCTCGAACCCTTAATGTAATACCCACAGTTGTCAAAAGAAAGCACTGATATTTAACACGTATATTGATGGAGTCGTACGTAGGTTATTCGTACAGCCACGTGCAAAAGCTGGCCATTAACCCTCTGCTAGCACTGTGTCCTGCTTTCCATATTTCTCAGTTCTCCCCAGATGACAGCGTAACCTACATTCTGATACTCATTTGTTGTCTCCTTCATATTACTACCACATAAAAGTACTTCACATAACGCCTTCCTCTGCTACAGCTGGTAGGGAAGTGTCGGCGAACTTTTACTGATGATGATGATTGTTATGGAGGAGGTGCAGCCTACAACTCCGAGCCCCCACCCCCCCGAAAAAAGTATGTAGATAGATACATAGATAGATAAATAAAGATAGATAGATAGACAGACAGGTAGATAGATATCCTTAATTTAGATTTTTCGAGAAACACTGGGTAGTACTCCTGGGCCCTTATTCTCGTCGGTTGAGGAAGCTCCCTAATACCTTTTCCTAAACGATTTATTTTGTTTATTACATCTTACTGCCCATTCCTGTGTTACATAAATCCTTCCAATATCGTCATACTTTTTACAGATAACGTAGAAACGAAAATTAACCAGCCATATCCAAAAACAAATCGCTAAGGAAGAGGTGTTCGAGAGCTTCCTTACTCGACAAAAATACTGGCCCTGGTGCAAAATAAATAGCTAGGGAAGAGGTGCTAAGGAGGCTAGTAAGTCAACGGGACTGTGGACTTAAGTATGAAAACAGGGCTTGTGCTGCCAGGTGGTAAACGGTTAGTAGTCTAGGGACCTTTGGATCATGCATGGGCAATTTGAGGTGGTCAGGTGATTTCATCTTATTTTCCTCTTATAAACTCAAGAACAATTACTTCCTATTGACCTTGTTAAAATACAGTAACAGTTACTTGATAAAATAGTTATATACAGGGTTAAAATATGTGCCAAGCCTACAGTTTCCATCGATATAATACACTTTCCTCAAGTGTTGTGTCACACACACCACAAAGCCAGCCAGGAGACAGGACGCGTGTGCTGGGCAATCCTCAGGTCCTGTCCTCCCCCTTTACTGTTTTTTAACCAGCCCATACACCACTGGCCGGGCTAATATATGGCTCGGCCTGCACTATAGGTGCAGGGAATCTTGAAACGAAACGAACGAAGTGCTGTGTTTTACCCAAATGCTATTGCATTTAAGTTTTTGTCTTTATGTTTCTAATTTAATCGAAACAAGGCTGTCATTGCTAACCCTTATCCGAGTCCCAGCACTTGTAGAAACAAAGGTTGATTTTTTTTTTTTTTTTTTTTTTTTTTACAGAAGAAGAACAGAGGACGGACGACCAAATCAAATTAAAAATTTATTTTAAAATACAACGTAGTTACTTTGTTACGTTGGTTTTCAATTATAATTAATTTATTCTTATTTCCAGGCTGTATATATAATTACATGCACATTTCGTGAAAGAATAAGCAGCTGCTGTACAGAAAATATTGATTATTATTTTCATTTCATTTTTCAAACTTTTGCAATATTGTACTAATATGGATAACACACAAGATTGTTGACCTCTTCAATCCAAGTGATGTCCTGTTTATTTATGTATTTGTTTATTAGTTCAGTTATTTATTCATTGTTTTACCATACATTCGTATCAACTTTGGAGAAGTCTCTAGTAGTGAAGACGTTAAATATAGCTATATCTAACCTGACTCCCTCCCCATTACGAACAGTCTCTCTCCTAAGCTGAGTACAGTCGTGTGCTGTCAGAAAGAATAATATGAATGATGAAGATCTTACCGTATACTGTTATATGCATGAAGTCCAAGAGCTTGCATCCCTACGACTTTTTTTTTTTTTCTGTTTTCGTTTCCTTCCTCTTTCTTTCTTTTCGTTCTTCTTCTTTCTTTTTGCATTTGTAACCTGACGAAGTTCTTAATCTCTTCCAGGTCAGTTGATAGTCCCTTCCCTGAGTCCTTGCGGTTCTCCTGCGTGCCGCACGTTTTCGCATGCCACCACTCCGGTACTATAGTCTCTGCTCACGACTCTGAGGTTGTCATTATCGTACCCTGGCAACCTACCCATCAACAGTGAGTCTGATTTCGTGTATAATATGTGATTCGTCCATACTATGTTCGTGTATAATAATATTCATGTATATTCTTGTATAATAATGATTCGTGTATGATACGATACGAAAGCGTACGTATTGTTTACAGGTAGGTTGCCAAGGTACGACAATGACAACCTCTGAGTCGTGCGCCGCGAGTACAACACCCACCTTTCCTATGGATGACAAGGTAAGACTGTCTCATCTCAGTCTGTTGTGAGTGTACATATCTAAGCACTCAGTTCCCCGCTTTGTGAATAAGTTTTATTTTTTGTTTACCCATTTTCTTTAGTTTGGAGACGATTAATGCATGTGACCTTGCTCCTGTTCAACGTTGTGTGTGTGTGTGTGTGTGTGTGTGTGTGTGTGTTTTATTTTTTATTTTGTGTTTGTGTGTATGTGTGTGTGTGTATTTAAATAGACTATTAATAATTGTAATCATACAGTGTATTTCTTTTTTCCATTTTTCACGGATTATTTTGTCAACATCTGTAACTATGCTGCGAAACCATTGCCTTTAATTTTCTTGGCTTTTCAGTTGTTTTTCTATTTTTACAATGCCAAGTAACCTTTGACCCTACGTTATTTTCCCGTCGTCTGTTATCATATATGTGACCTTGCAGTATGGTTTACTTTTGTTGTTGAGTGTGTAGCCTACTTCACTGGGCGTACTGGTGAATACTATTTTTTTTTTTTTTAACCTTGCTTTTAGGCCTTGAATCATTCTGCTTATGGGAGGGAGAAGGTGGTGAGGTGAAGATGATAATGATGATGATGATATACCCCTCACCTATGCATCTGTCTATCTTTCCTTATTGTATCCATACAGTATTTATTTCAGTCATTTTCTGTGTCCTCTGTCTGTCTGTCTGCCTGTCTCTTTCGTATATATATTTATAGATAGATAGATAGATAGATATGGTTTGCCAATGTGACATTCTTGTTTTCCTGGTGTCAGATCTAGGTCAGTCTTGCTCAATATCTGTGACCTTTCATATCTAACCTTTTATACCAGTTATTCTTAGTCACTTTTTTTTTCTATAAACATGATATCTCTCAGTTGTCTTTTTTTTATTCATGCCTCGGCGAGTAATAATGCATATCATTTTATTCAGGGTCATTTTATATTATTTATGTAATATGAAAATGGAACCCTTACTGCCACTATATTTCTTCATTAATTTTTGCAGTCATTGAACATTGCCTTTTACTTTATGGATATCCGGATGTATTTTGCTGAGTTTCATGAGAGAGAGAGAGAGAGAGAGAGAGAGAGAGAGAAAGGAAGAAAGATAGAGACCCACCCACCTTTGTATGCATGAAAAACGCGGTGTTGTGTCAAGGAGTGAGGGTGTATGAGGAAGGGGGGCGTCCCTTGGGAACAAGGGGTCTTTACTGGGGCCTTCTGTTACAGCCACACCTCAGGAGAAGCGGCGTCAGGCGAGAGATAGATAGATAGAGAGATAATTAGATAAGTAGGAAGATATATATCTATATACCTGTATATATATATATATATATATATATATATATATATATATATATATATATATATATATATATATATATATATATATATATATATATAGACAGATAGATATATTGGCTGACTGATTGATTGATTAGTTGATAGATAGATATGTAGGATATCCATAGATAGACTGTTGGATAAGGCAGATAGACAGTAGGTTTTTGATAAATAACTCATGATTAAATAGGGTTAGATAGACAGACAAACAGACACGCAGACAGACAGATAGATAGATGGATAGATAACTAGATAAATAGCTAGACAGATAGACAGATAGACTGATAAACTGTTAGCTGACTACATGTGTTGAAATAATAAAAAAGGAATATTCTGTAGATATTAGGGAGTGAAAAGAAGACATCTTTAACATTGTTCCACCTGATACAAATGCAACACAGGTGAATTCTTGCACACTGTTACAACACTAATGAAATATTTTTGCATGCGTCTTATACAGCTGATCATGTGTCACTGTATGAGGTTTTTGACACACACTTCACACTGGAAAACTGTACATGGTGAAATTCCACACTGCTCCGCCACACTCCCTACCACATCACAATATCCCACCTCTCAGTCATGCTTTTGTCACGCCATACATTGCTGTTCCTCACACTGCCACACCTCTTACACAGCAAAGCACACACGCAGTCACACCTCACTGTAACACCTCACACTGGCACATATCACATTGTTAAACCTCACATTGCCAAGCCACACTCTCCCAAATTACAATCATATCTTAGACAGCCACACCTCACACTAGCACATAGCATACTGCCAAACCTCACACTGCCAACCTACTCACATCAGTACCTTGCACTCGTACGGTCACATCTTACATTCGCAAATCACACTGCCACACTATGGTACACAGTCAAACCACACATTGTCATACTTCACAGTGTAACATGAAACACTGTCGCACCTCGCAGTCACACTACACAAGGACTCACTTCACTCTCACCACTCACATTGTCGAAATACACAATCATGCTACACACACTACCGCACTACTCTTTCCCACACCACACTTCAAACTATCACACCTTAAATTTACATCTGACACTGACGCACTTCCCATTTGCATCGTACATTGCCAAACACCTCTCTCTACCACAGCACACACCTCCCAGTCATATTTCACCGTCACACTTCACACTGCCACACCACACACACACACACACACACACACACACACACACACACACACACACACACACCTCCTATCCCCTACACTATGACTCAGCCAACACACTCTGCAACTATACCCACTTCAACATTGCCTAAAATTGTCATATGTCTTGAATGCTGAGATGTAGCAATAGATTAGCACTAAACTATGATGCTAGTAAGGAAGAGGTGCTATGAAAATGGTGTAATTCCATACCATTGGCCTTTTCTGCCGATGGGGTATGTGAAATAAGTTTAAAACGGGCCAAAAACTAGGCCAAGTTAGAGTAAAAGGAGTATAGATATAATTTATGTTCAACAAAAAATAACCAATAAATTCGCCTGAATTAATATTGCCTCAGTCAGTACCAGACAAAGTGAAGGTACAGGGCGCCTTTAAAAATAAAAATAAAAAAGGTATCCCTCCACTGGGGTTCGATGAATTTAGAAACCGAGCAAAGTTCTAAGACACAGATTGATGTATTACTCTGGTATCTCAAAATAAATGACATCCCTACTGTTTTTTTTTTTTTTTTTTTTTTTTTTTTGAGTACTGACAAATAACAAGACCAATATTTGCACTTCTTCCACAGGAGGACGCATGAATCATAACACTTCTTTCAAGTTAAAGAATTTCTCTCTCTCTCTCTCTCTCTCTCTCTCTCTCTCTCTCTCTCTCTCTCTCTCTCTCTCTCAAGGAGTGCATAATTATTCTCCCAGATAATTTTTTTCTAACATTCTTACTACCCTCAGAGTTACCTTTGTTCAGCATAAACATTGTATTTGTATGTAAGTTAAAAGCATCATAAATTTCAACAATCCTTCAAGTGCAGTGATATTATCTATGTTGTTTTTATCTGCAAATTAATTAGATGACCAGCAGCCTCTCTCAGGTCCGTATTCTCGTCGGTTAAGGAAGCTCCTTAACACCTCTTCCAAAGCGATTTAGTTTAACTGTTACTCCTTACGATGCACATCTGTGTCATTTAAATCATTCAAACACCACCACACTCAGCGTAAATAGCATACAAATTGAAATTAACCAGCCGTATCCAAAAATAAATCGCTGAGGAAGAGGTGCTTGGGAGCTTCCTTAATCGACGGGAGTACGGACCTCAGTGCTGATTTTAGAACTGCCTCCACTAATAATTTTTTTTTGGGGGGAGGGGGGAGCAAAGAAAAAAGAACCAAAGGCCAGAAGTAAGGTGACGTTTCTTTCTATTCTAATTTTTTGTTCACAATGAGACGATTTTATTCACATGACAGCCCCTAACACCTCGTCCTAGGCGATTTATCTTGTTTATTTTAGGTTTCTGTTGTCCTTTGTGGTGCTTAAGTCATTCCAATATCCCCATACTCTGCATAAGTAAGGCACAATATTGACTAGTAGAATCCGAGAATAAATCGCTGAGGAAGATGTGATAGGGAAACGATTTTATTCTGCTAACAGAAGCCTCTCGCGGTGAAGAGTTAAGAAAAATTAATTTCATCATTTAGTACATTTTTTTATTGGTTTTATTGGTCAGCATTCTCGTCGGTTAAGAAGCTCCCTAACACCTCTTCCTAAGTGACTTATTGACCAGCTCATATTTCCCTTATTGCTGGCAGGGTTTTCTTCCTTGGTTTCAATCTTTTGGCCAGCTCCATGCTGCCCTTGTTGTTAGTAGGCTTTTCTCTCTTTCTTTCTGTCTTGTTTAATTGTGGCAGGCACTTCAAGCCCTCAGAATTAACTGATTCCGACCACACACGGATCCAATGATCAGCCTATTACCTAGCTGTTTCTGCAAGGTTTAGGTTGCACGGCAACTACTAGTTGCCTAGCAACGGCCGAAAAACAGCTTTTTTCAATACTTTTCACGTTTTAAGCTGCTGAAACATTACCATTGGGATTTGAAAGCTCTGACTTCTTTAGACGTAATCTTGAGGTCCTTTCATATCGGAACTGTGCAGTCCATTTTTTACCCTTCTGTCCTTTAGTTTTCGAGTGGCAACCCAGCGAAAATTGGCCTCAGTGTCCCTAGCAACCAGTACCTGTTGCCAAAAATGTCCCCCTAGTTTCCCAGTGCCTCAGTGGAATTGAATGAAAGTTTGCATGCTTATAGATATTAACTAGTACTACAACTTTCTGTGTACATCTATGTGCTACATTGGCCGGGTCAGGGGTCAAAGGTCATCAAATGCGAAAATGGTGAAAATAGCTAAAATCATGATTATGCTAGCCCGAAACGCTAAGGTTCCGAAGATTATTAAGCCAGGGCCATGATTCTTGGAAGAAATGTTGCGATAGAATACCTCCATGCAAAAATGACTTTTTGTGTCGAAACCCACTTCCAGTCGCTGGCAGCACCACCTAGAAGTTATAGCTCTGGTGGACCATTCTGCGAATTTCAAGTTCCCTACCTCAACAGTTTGTGGATGGAATCGAACGAAACTTTGCATGTTTGTAGACGTTAATGAGTACTACACGTGTGCTTAGTACGTGCTTGATCTATACAGGTATATGCCTGGTCAAGGGTCAAAGGTCATCAAGTGCAGAAAATATGAAAAGCACTAAAATTATGACCTTGCTCAGGCGAAATGCTAAGGCTCCGAAGATTATTAAGACAGGGCAATGTATCTTGGCTGAGATATTGTCCTTCGGTACCGCCATACATGAGCTACTGTTCATAGCGAAACATACTTCCTGTCGCCGACAAAGCATGGTCGCTTAGAGCTGACCAATGACCATTGATGCCTACCAGCTTGTTATACTTATTATACGTCTGTATCATCTTTGGTGTTGCATACCTCATTCTAATATCGCCATGCTCTGTGTAAGTAGGGTACAAATTGATACTGATCAGTCGAGTCCAAAAATAATTCGCTAAGGAAGAGGTGAGAGGGAGACGATTTCATTCGGCTAACAGAGGCCTCATGTGATGAAAGGTTAAGAAAAAATAGTCACTTATTTTAGTGCGATTTTTTATATACTTTATTGGTTTGTATACTAGTCGGTTAAGCAAGCTCCCTATCACCATCTCCTAAGCGTTTTGTTTTACTTATAATACGTTACTATAGTCTTCTGTGTTGCCTTAATATTTCCAATATCGCCATACTCTGCATAAGTAAGGTACAAAATGGTATTAACCAGCCAAATCCGAAAACAAATCGCTGAGGAAGAGGTGCTAGAGAGACGATTTATTCAGATAACACAGGCCTCTGACGGTGAAGGATTAAGATAAAATACTCAGTTCTTTTGTTAATATTTTTTATGTTTTTGTGACCTGCATTCTCATTGGTCAAGGAATATCCCTAACACCTTCTCCTAAACGATTTATTTTATTTAGTATAAGTTTCTATCCATTTTTGTGTTGACTAAATCATTTTAGTATCATTCTACTCTTCATAGTAAGGCACAAGAATATATTAGCCTTCTATATCCAAAAGTAAATCGCTGAGGAATAGGTGCTAAGAAGCGTCCTTGACCGACGAAAATCCGGGCCATTGTCTATACCATCAGGTTTTTTTATAGTAAATGAGACAAATCCCTTTATTCCATGCCTTTTTAATTAATTGATTAATTTATTATTTAAATGTATATATCAGTCAGTCTGTTCATGTGTTTATGTATCTGTCTGTATATAGGTATTTTTTAATGTTTATTTCTTATTTACATATTTACCTGTTTGTATGTTTATTTACCTCTTTATATATTTATCTATGTTTATCTGTCCATCTATCTGTCTATTTTCCACTCTTCCGATCGTCAGCTACTGTTATCCAAGATGATCTTTTTTAACATGCCACCAAATAAGCTCATTTATTTTAATAATAAATGAAAAATAAAGAAGAAAGAACAATTAAAGAATCGGTCCAAATACCTATGCTGCTTCCCCCAAAGAAAATATTAATGAAATAATACACAGCAAAAAAGACCAATAAATAATAAAATAACAACCATGGATTAGCAAAGAATACTAAAAGAACAACAAAGAACAATAGAAGCAATAAAAGAATGATAACAGAATAATAAAGCATAATAATAGAAAAATAAAGAACAATAAGAGTAAAGAACAGTAAAGAACCAATAAAAGAACAGCAACAGAACAATAAAAACAAAAAAGAACAGAAAAGGACAAAAGAACAATAACAGAACAATAAAAATAAACAAGAATAA